>NC_138764.1:106190165-106438471 GCF_965113315.1 Podarcis vaucheri
ATGAGGCCCCTTCTCCCCCCTCCCAGACGGCAGTTCCAGTAGTGAACTCCGGAAAGGTTACCACTGATTTGCATTTTACTCTTCAGTAATTTCCACACTTCAGGGTGCAATTAGATAGAAGGCTGGAGTTATGAATCTGTCGGCGTGGAGAGACCTGAATGCTAACTGACTCGATTTATCCGTGATAAAACCGCAATAATGCCGGCAGATTTTTCCACCGGCCGCTGTAATGGACCTTGACTGCATTAAATGCACATTTTTTAATTTAATTTATTTTTTTTTAGCATATCTGATGGCCAGGTCTTCTGTGAGGCATTTCATTCAGTGGAGGGGTCTAGTTGATAGGAGCAGCTGATAGCAGGAGTGAGAGAGAGGCCATGTACACATTAGCAGCTTGAAAAGCAGCAAGGTCACCTGTCCAGCCCTGAACAAACATTTCCAGTTGCATTTGCGCAGTGCTGTGCACCCCAGAGATGGGGAGGGGGTGTCTTCACCCCAGGCACATTACTGGATTTGTTTCCCAGCGTCTGCTACACCCCCAGTCCCCTAAACGCCTCTTCAGGGAAGCTGCAATCTGCACATGTGCAATGGCTTTCTGAACTGTGCACAGTTCAGCTTGACCACGGCTTCCCTCTCCAAATCTGACGGAAGGCGGTTTGAGGGGAAATGCATCAAACAGGAGTATTTTTCAAGAAGCTGCAGAACTGCGGCTAAGGTCACGCATACACAGCTGCAATGACCCGCTGACAATATTCTCAGAGGATCCAAGCTTCAGGGACAGGCTTCCTTTTCCTTCGCGAAGCACACAACCCAGCTGATTTTTTTCCCCCTGGCAGGAGAGGGCTGTCCCTTTAAGTTCCGTCACAATTTAGCTGGATCTTTCTGATCTTCAGTCGCATGATTTTCTCTCTCTTTCTTTGCCTCCATCAATTTGGCCTGAGATTTCTTTCTTTCCCTCTATTATCTGCCCTGATTAACTCAACTGCACCTGTCAGCTTTTATTCCACAGAGCGGGGAGCAGGAGCGAGAGCCTGTTAAAATGCATGAGTTTTTATCACATTTGCTGTTTCCCGGATGGCAACGCTGAACCAGAAGCGGGCAAAGGGGGAGGAGGCAGCCGCCCTGGCTCACGGCTCCACTGGAGAGCAACCTCTCAGGCTGGCAAAATAAACTTGCCACTTCCAAGCGGCTCAAGGCGCCCGGGAAGTTCAGTTCTCACTCCAGGAAAACAGACAGCCTGGCTCTTCCAGAAAGCAAGCTCTCTCTGAGCTGCGCTTCTCACAGCCAATGCAGTCCTCTCACAGTGTGGACCATTTCGATTCCCAGCTAGGTTCATTTTTCCTTCTTTTCGTTCCTAGGAGCATCAGAGGGGCCTAAGGGATCAGGTCAGTGTCCCATCTAGTCCAGCATTTTGTCCTCACAGTAGCTGACAAGATCCCTCAAGCAGGATCTGAGCCAAGAGCCCTCTCGCCCTCCTGTGGTCTCCAGGACTGGCATTCATAAGCACTGCTGTCCCCAAAAATGGAGGGCAGAGAACAGTCATTGTGGCTGGTGGCCACTGATAGCCACCTCTGCTGTGAATTTGTCCAGTCCTATGTTAAAGTACAGAGTGTAGAAGTTGGGAGAGAGTTCTAAAAAGGTAAAGGGACCCCTGACCATGAGGTCCAGTCATGGCCGACTCTGGGGTTGCGGCGCTCATCTCGCTTTACTGGCCGAGGGAGCCAGCGTACAGCTTCCGGGTCATGTGGCCAGCAGGACTAAGCCGCTTCTGGCAAACCAGAGCAGCACACGGAAACGCCGTTTACCTTCCTGCCGGAGTGGTACCTATTTATCTACTTGCACTTTGACGTGCTTTCAAACTGCTAGGTTGGCTGGAGCTGTGGTTTAACCCACAGTGCCACCCGCGTCCCTGAGAGAGTTCTACCATGGTCTTAGAAGGTCCACAAAATCCCCAATGAAACTCATTACTAAGTGTGAGCTTTACATTTTCTTTGGTTAGGCGTTCTTATTTCCAGAGCAAAACATTGGAAAGTAGGGTGTTTGGAGACTTCCGGGTCAGCGCCATCGGTGAATAGCGGATTTCCTCCGATCGGAGGAACGGGCTCCGTGGAAATTGGGTCTTCCCGCCACGGCGAAGGTGGGGACCCGCTAGAAATCCCAGGCAGAGGAAGCCTGGGAACGTGGGGTTCGGCAGGGCATCAGGAGTGCCCCCCCTACGCACCGGGAACCCCATTTTGGGGCTCCGGAGTGAAGTGGGGTGAGCGGCGTGGTGCTGCGAACTGATTGCTATTTTTACAGAGTGAAGCTGCACAGCCATTGCCGGAGAGCGCTGACTTTTTCCTGTGGACAATTGGATTTAAAACAAGTACCCATGAGTAGAAACGGAAAATTGGATCAAGAAATATCTTAATTTGGCACCGAAGCGGGAAGGTTCAAAACAGGAAGTCCGCCTTCCGCTTTCTGTATATAGACTAAAGCAAAAACTTTGTAAGCTAAAGCCTGGAAAGCCATTAAAAAAGTCTACATTTCCTTCATCTATAATTATTGAAACCCCCTTGGAAGTAGGAGAAAAGGGGGGAGAACTTAGTTTAACGCCTGCAGGAGAGGGAGTGAAGAAGGATAAGTTTCCACCGTCTCTAACCTAGAAACGGGGTGTCAGAGACAGAAATAGTTGGAGAGGCTCATTGACTGTGAATGGAATACTTTGACAGATAGCTAAAGAAGAGAAATAAACTGATTCCAATGTTGCCTTTTGCATTTTAAAGAAACAAAATATCTGAAAAATATCTGAAAAATGAAAGTAATTTTCCTTTGTTGGACTTGCCTTAAAAAAAATGGATACAAATAGAAATTGTCTCCCCTAGAGGGAGCTTGTTAAATTGTTGCTGCAGTCTACGTGAGGACTCAACAGCTGTGAGATTAAGATCGTGGGACTAGTCTTTTCTGACCTTGACTAAAGATGAGCTGGGAGGAAGACTGGGTGCTTGCTTTTTGCAAGACAAGTGCCTTGCTGGAACAGATGCACGAGAAGATGGATTTGATGAATGAGAAAATGGACTTGATGACTGTTGTAGTTAACAACTCTGGACAAACAGGGAACATTGATACAGAAACCATTCAGGGACCAACTCATGAACCTATACTGATTGGGCAAGTGCAGAAAATAATGGAGGAGGATGCGGTTGCACCTCAAATAATACAAATGGAGAAACCCGAGGCCCTACAGGAGCATAAGCTGCTGCCATTGAAGATGGAAGTTGGATTGGGCCAGGGGGAGTCTGGAGCTGAGGAGGTTCCTAATTTTGGAGAGACCTTGAAATATGTTTTTAAATACTTTTTGGATTACACTGATGACTGTGGGGAGTGGGACTGTGGGGAATGGGTGGGTTTGATGAAGGGAGATGGAGACAATTTTGGGTTGGAATCCCCCAGAGACCTACTCCTCAATGAGAAAGGAAAGAAATTAAGAAAGAGATCAACAAAAGACAAGGAAAAGGGCAAGTATAAACAACAAGAAGAAGATCTGCAGAAGGGACATGGAAGAGACTTAAGGGCCTCGGACATAAGACTTCCAGGTTGATGGACTAGATGGAATGGACAGTAAGGACTGACACGACCCGAGACCAGGAAGAAGAGACATTGGATGAAGATTGGAAGAAAATCTATAAAGAAAATTTTTATTTGGGGAATTAGCCTAAAATAAATGAATATTAGGGAAAATGTTGGAATGAAACTATATGACTCTAGCAGAAATGATATCAGGAGCTATGTATATTTGAGCATTAAGATTCAAGCTTTAAGGTATTTTAGGGTAAGATAAGGTTAAATAAATCAAGGTAATTTAAATAACAGAATATGGGGAAAGATGGGAAGGATTTGTTGAGTTAACTATTAGGTTAAAACGTTAAGATAAATTATTTAACAAAAATTGAGAAAGATGGAAAGAATTTGCTGAAATAACTAATTAAACTAGAATACAAAAGGGGAGGTGCGAGGAGGTCAAGGAAACAAGCAAATGGAAGTTAAAGATATGTAATTTGGGATTTGTGTTTTTTTTACTTTTTTCTGTTTTTTTGTTGCATTGCTGTATTGGTTTTTATGTTTTGTGTTTTTTTTCTTCTTTATGTATTGTAGTGTTGCTTTTTATTTTTTCTCTTTTTTCTATTATTCTGAAACTATTAATAAATATTTTTTTTAAAAAAAAAGGAAAGTAGGAGGGTGTTTGCTGTCTTCTTTTTACTGGAACTTAAGGTTGTAAAGCATGCAATAACCAGGCCAGATTAAGATTGGTTGAAGCCTTTAAGCTGTTCTAATTTCACAGAAGGATAGAATTGTAGGTTCATCTCGTCCAATGCCGGAATCACAGCTAAAGAATCCCTTACGAGCAGCCGTCCAAGCTCTGCTTAAAAACCTCCAAGGACAGAGAGGCCACCACCTTCTGAGGGAGTCAGTTCTCCTGTTACCATAAAAAGTTGGTCAGACCTCACCTGGAGTCCGGTGTCCAGTTCTGGGCACCACAGTTCAGTAATGATCTTGAGAAGCTGGAAGGCGTGCAGAGGAGGGTGACCAAGACGATCAAGTACCTGGAAGCAATGCCTTGTGAGGAATGGTTGAGGGAGCTGAGTATGTTTAGCCTGGAGAAGAGAAGATGGTGAGGTGATATGAGAGCCGCTATGAAATATCTAAAAGGCTGTCACACAGAAGATGGAGAGGGCTTGTTTTCTGCTGCTCCAGAGGGCAGGACCCAAAATAATGGATTGAAATGACAAGAAGGGAGATTCCGACTAAACATTAGGAATAACCTCCTGAGGGTAAGAGCTGTGTGACAGTGGGATGGATGAGCTCATAAGACGGTGGACTCTCCTTCAAACACACCTTAGACGGCAGGTACCCCCTCAGGTGGGTGCTGTCGAGAGAGCAAAGTGGCAACCAGGAAGGATTCCTTTTCTCTCTTCAGAGATTCCTGCATCTGCTTTGGCTGGAAACAGGTAGTCATTTCTGCCACCGAAAAGGCAGAGTGAAGTTTGTAAGAAGGACCATGGCTTGCAGTTTGCATGCAATCCCACCCTTGCCTTTGGTCATCAAACTGGCCTTTGCTGTATTGGAAGGTGTCCCTAGAGGTGACAAAAGGGCTTGTCCACACTGGAGCTTGTTGGGTGCTTGCATCTGTTTGGGTTCCCATTTAATTAGAGTTCCCATTTAATTTCCATATGATATTATTACAATTATTATATATATTAATAATAATATTTTGTACCCCACCCATCTGACTGGGCTGCCACAGCTATTCTGAGCAGCTTCTCACAAGGTATAGAAAAACACAACAACAGAACAGAGTAAAAGAACGCTGATACAGGGCTGCCTTCAGGTGTCTACAGAAAGTCCTACAGTTATTTATCCCTTAGACATCTGACAAGAAGGTGCTCCACTACTGAGAAGGCCCTCTGCCTGGTTCCTTGTAACTTCACTTCTTGCAATGAGGGAAATGACACAAATCTCCACATTTACCCCCTAGGAATTTAGGTTCGCCTGATGTGGGAATAATCTGATAAGCTCTCAACCACTCCACTCAGGGCCACATGCAATTTGTTTGGCTATTTTTGAATCGGTGGATCAATGGCTACTTCGCTTTCAATGCTCACTGCTTCTTCCTGAGCTCTTTTGCTCCTTTTCAGGCAGTGAATACACACACACACACACACACACACACACACACACACACACACAGAGTATTTGATTTGATCTCTCAAATTTGCACAAAACCAGAAATCTGCACAAGCAAATTTCTAGTCACCCAACTGTACTTTTGCACACTTCTTGGACAGGTGTTTTTTCCCCTTTTTTAAAAGAAACTGCCAGTGCTTATTTGGCATAACAGAACCAACAAATTAGAAGGCAGGGAGGAACACAAAAGGCAACTCCTATTGGTATTGATGGGGAAGACTAAAGTTGCAGATTCCTCATATGCAAATTCTAATACGCACAGGTCTGGACTATTCCAGTCTGATTCGAACGGGGAGGCAGAAATGGATTAAGAGCTAAGCAGTCCTCAAATGTGGATTCACAGTGAAATTGCATTCCAATGTGGACAAGCCCAAAGAGGCATAGAAGAATCTGTGTGCACATCTCCCTGGGAAACAAATCCACTGCCTGCCAAACCACTCCTGACGCCCTCTTTAAAAATGAGTGTCTGTCTCCAGTCTCTGCAGAGTGCATAACTTGAATCGATCAAACTGTTATTTCTGGTGCAGCAACAGCTCCCTCAGAAACTGGAGCCCCCCCCCCAGGCAAGCACTCAACTTCCTCACATTGCAGTCACCATGGAAATGGTTCTCAAGGGCTTGGCGGAAGGGGAGGGAGGGGGCAGGTGTAGGGAGCGCCGTACTAAAAAAAATAATTGCTTCTGATCTCCAAAAGAAGAAACAAATCGGCAAATAGCAACAGATGCAGCCCCTTTCAGGTGCATTCCTCTAAACTGAAGCACAAGTACAAGCTGTGTCCCAGAGCTTTAGTCTGGATGTCAACTGCCATCTGTTGCTTTCAGGATCAGGTTCAGTGATGTGTTTGCCTCCCACTGCATGAGATCTGGGGATGGGTGTGTGGAAAATATAGGCACTTTCCTCTGAGGTGTTCTTTCTCTATCAGTGTTTCCCAACCACTGTTCTGCGGCACACTAGTGTGCCGCGAGATGTTGCCTGGAGGGAGGCGGGCGAGTCGGACGGCGAGAGGCGGGGCGGCGGCGGCGAGGAGAGGCCGCTCAGCGCGGGGCTCTCGCCGTCTGCCTGCCTGCCTGCCTGCGAGCTTGGCGGGCAGCGCCTCCGTCCGCAGCGCCCGCCTCGCGGCTCTCATTTCCTGCCCCTGCCAAAGCTCACCCAGCCAAGCCACGCTCTCCTTCCTGCCTCGCTTTGCTGCCTCCTCCCCCCCACCCCCAAAGCTTGGAGGTTCCCCGGCAAGGGGGAGGGAAAAAATTGAAACTTACACTTTCGTGCGTCCCTCCCGGCGTGACGCTGCGCGCTGACGTCACAGGGCTGTAATGGTGGTGTGCCTCGAGATTTTTTTCATCAAACAAGTGTGCCTTTGCCCAAAAAAGGTTGGGAAACACTAGATGAAGAACCTGTGCAGGCAGAAGATGGTCTCAGTGCGTGCTCTGAATGCGCCCCCTTCACATGCCTCCTAGTGTGAAGAGAGCCAGTGTGGTGTAGTGGTTAAGAGCGGTGGACTCGTAATCTGGTGAACCGGGTTCACTTCCCTTCTCTTCCACATGCAGCTGCTGGGTGACCTTGGGCCAGTCACACTTCTCTGAAGTCTCTCAGCCTCACTCACCTCACAGAGTGTTTGTTGTGGGGGAGGAAGGGAAAGGCAATTGTTAGCTGCTTTGAAACTCCTTGTTGTTGTTGTTTAGCCGTTTAGTTGTGTCCGACTCTTATTGACTCCATGGACCAGAGCACGCCAGGCACTCCTGTCTTCCACTGCCTCCCGCAGTTTAGTCAAACTCATGTTGGTAGCTTTGAGAACACTGTCCAACCATCACACAATCTTTCCCAACATCAGGGTCTTTTCCAGGGAGTCTTCTCTTCTCATTAGGTGGCCTAAGTCTTGGAGCCTCAGCTTCAGGATCTGTCCTTCCAGTCAGCACCCAGGGCTGATTTCCTTAAGAATGGAGAGGTTTGGTCTTCTTGCAGTCCATGGGACTCTCAAGAGTCTCCTCCAGCACCAGAATTCAAAAGCATCAATTCTTCGGCAATCAGCCTTCTTTATGGTCCAGCTCTCACTTCCATACATCACTACTGGGAAAACCAGAGCTTTAACTATACAGACCTTTGTCGGCAAAGTGATGTCTCTGCTTTTTAAGATGCTGTCTAGGTTTTTCATTGCTTTTCTCCCAAGAAGCAGGCGTTTTTTAATTTCGTGGCTGCTGTCACCATCTGCAGTGATCATGGAGCCCAAGAAAGTAAAATCTCTCACTGCCTCCATTTCTTCCCCTTCTATTTGCCAGGAGGTGATGGGCCCAGTGGCCATGATCTAGGGTAGTGATAAAGTGGGATATCAAATCCAAACTCTTCTTCTGCTCTTCTTCCTATTTGGAAGAGGGGAGAAGGGTTTCTGGTGCAGAAGAGGCACTCACTACACCTACTTATTTCTTAAGAAGCTCTCATCTTTATCCTAAGTCCATCTGCTTCAGGATTGTCTCGACTGACTGGGAAGATTTCAGCTGGGGGCATCTTCAGTCCGACCTGGAGGTGCCAAGGCTTGAACCTGCGACCTGGCTACTCTAGCAAGGGTGATTGCGCTGCTCTGCCTCCAAGCTTCGGGATATGGGTTGCTGGAAACCGCAGGAGGGGAGGGGACTTTTGCACGCAGGCCTTGCTTGGGGGCTTCCCATAGGTATCGGGGGGGGGGAGATGGAGAACTAGTAGGGAGAACTATCTTAAGGTAAGGGTTGTTTGACAATGGGACGGACAACTTCAGAAGGTGGTGGGGTGACCTTGAAGTTTTTGCCCAGAGATTGGATGGCTGTTTGCCAGGGGTTTCCCAGAGATTGGATGGCTGTTTGCCAGGGGTTACCAGTATTAATGGGACGCGGGTGGCGAATGGGACGCAGGTGGCGCTGTGGGCTAAAGCCTCAGCGCCTAGGGCTTGCCGATCGAAAGGTCGGCGGTTCGAATCCCCGCGGCGGGGTGCGCTCCCGCTGCTCGGTCCCAGCGCCTGCCAACCTAGCAGTTCGAAAGCACCCCCGGGTGCAAGTAGATAAATAGGTACCGCTTACCAGCGGGAAGGTAAACGGCGTTCCGTGTGCGGCTCTGGCTCGCCAGATGCAGCTTTGTCACGCTGGCCACGTGACCCGGAAGTGTCTCCGGACAGCGCTGGCCCCCGGCCAATAGATGTGAGATGGGCGCACAAACCCCAGAGTCTGTCAAGACTGGCCCGCTCGGGCAGGGGTACCTTTACCTTTACCTTTACCAGTATTTAGCTGAAATTCCTGCACTGCAAGGTGTGGGAATAGAAGACCTTTGGGGTCCCTTCCAACTCTATAGTTTTATGATTCTATGATGCCAAACAGGTGGGGTTTTTAAACATCTAATTTTGCTGAATCTCAAAATTCAATAGGCTGGAACATTTGGTGGTGGTGGTGGGAGAATAGTCTTGAACCTGTTAGGATATTGATGTTCCGTTCCACCTTAAAAGGAACAGACATGATTGCTGTATGTCGCATGTCTGTTTACTCTCCAGCACAGCTTGCTGGGAACTTTGGTTTGTGTATAGCTTTTGCTTATGTTTTCTGTTTGCTTGGACACGAAGGGGAGAAGACATGTTTTTCCCTTTGTCCTGATGCTGAATAAAATGCCTGTAAATATGCTTTACACAGCCTCTATCTGCCACTTCTGTTGCGTATTATTCACTCTGCTGATTAGAGCGTGCTCAAGCTTCTGAAGGCTTCTGAAGCTGTAAGTCGCTGTTTGATGCTATGCGAAGAACTGGAGATCACCCAGCTGCCGACCGGTGGGCTGGAGCCAGCTGGGGGCCTGGATATTGCCCCCGTTCCCTTGGACACATCCCAACAGAACCAACGGATTCAATTTATAAGAAAGAAGATTCTGACTGAACATTAGGAAGAACTTTCTGGCAGTAAAAGCTATTCAACAGTGGAACAGACTCACAGAATCCTAGAATTGCAGAGTTGGAAGGGACCTCACTTCCACAAGAGGTGGTGGACCTCCTTCCTTGGAGGTTTTTAAGCAGAGATTTGGTGGTCATTTGTCATGGGTGCTTTGGTTG
This sequence comes from Podarcis vaucheri, assembly GCF_965113315.1. NCBI lineage: Eukaryota > Metazoa > Chordata > Lepidosauria > Squamata > Lacertidae > Podarcis > Podarcis vaucheri. The sequence continues at coordinate 106,199,943 of NC_138764.1, forward strand.
AGATTCCTGCCTTGCAAGGGGGTTGGACTAGATGACCCCTGGGTTCCTTTCCAACTCTACAGTTCTAAGCTTCTACCACTGAGCCCCATCTTCCCATCTCCGCTACAAGGAGTCCAGACACAGAGGCCAAAACTAGGACCCTTCTCCATCCTCTGCTAGATCCTTCCTGGTGCAGCCTGACCCTCCCTGCCACCGCATAGCGAAGCATCCATGTCTTGCGCAGCCTTGATGGGAAGCTCTTGGTTTGCATGCCCGCAGGCAGCTGCAGGAAGGGACGGGAAACAAATGAGTCTGTTTATGGAGCCCATAATGTGACCGGCCAAACAAGTCGCTCAGCGAAGCGTCTCCAGCCCTGTAATGGGAGGTTATTTACAGCCATCCCTTCTGGGTGCCAGGCAGGAGCGGCTGCGGAGCAAGACACCCGTCTGACAGTGTGCCAATGTCACCGTGAAGGAGGATCAGCTGCACATGCAGACACACAAACACCTTCCTGTCCTGGGAATGAGAGAGGGCTCAGCAGGCGGGGGGGGGGCAGGTGGGGATGAGGTTCTCTACTGAGCGTTGATGACAAGACCACTGCTTGACAGTGGAACAGGGTGCTTCAAATCATGGTGGACTCTCCTTCCTTGGAGGTTTTTCAACAGAGGTTGGGTGGCCATCTGCCTGGGATTCTTTAACTGCGATTCCTGCATTGGAAGGGGTTGGATAGATGGCCCCTAGGGGTCCCTTCCACCTCTACCATTCTGTGATTCTGTGACTACCTATGCACCAGGAACGGCCTGCCTCTTCTTGGGCACAGAATTAAGGCCAGCTTACTCTTCCTTGTCTTCACTTGAGCCCACCCTCTCCCAGGCAGCCACCCTGCAGACCTCATCTCCTGAGCTTCAGGGCCCCGGCCATCACCACACAGGTGCGCAGTGAAGAACCAGGGCAATCCTAAGCTTGAGGGGCTCTGAAGGTCGTTCATTCGTGGCACTGTGCTTTCCCTACTTCCCTACCAGTGGTGAACAGTTACGGATATAGTGTTGGTCATCTTTGGGTTCCTGTGGAGGAGAGGGTGTGAGGAGAATCAGGTGTTTCTGTATTTGTTGTCGTTGTTTAGTCGTGTCTGACTCTTCGTGACCCCATGGACCAGAGCACGCCAGGCACTCCTGTCTTCCTCTGCCTCCCGCAGTTTGGTCAAACTCATGATGGTAGCTTCGAGAACACTGTCCCACCATCTCGTCCTCTGTCGTCCCCTTCTCCTTGTGCCCTCCATCTTTCCCAACATCAGGGTCTTTTCCAGGGAGCCTTCTCTTCTCATGAGGTGGCCAAAGTACTGGAGCCTCAGCTTCAGGATCTGTCCTTCCAGGGAGCACTCAGGGCTGATTTCCTTCAGAATGGAGAGGTTTGATCTTCTTGCAGTCCATGGGACTCTCAAGAGTCTCCTCCAGCACCAGAATTCAAAAGCATCAATTCTTCAGCAATCAGCCTTCTTGATGGTCCAGATCTCGCTTCCATACCCCCCCCCCCAAATATATAAGTAGGACATCAATGAAGGAACTATGAAAGACTTTTGCCAGACAGTCTGCCTCTCCTCTACATTGGACCTACAGAGAGAGTCCTTGGACCTCTAAGGAGCCAAATTGACAGCTACGTCTATCTATCACAAACACCCCTTAAACAGGGCACTCCCCTTATTTTCTCCGGGCTCTGATGCCTCTCTCCTTCTGAGGGATCTCCAGCTATCAGAAGGACCACCACATAGAAGAAGGAGCAAGCTTGTTTACTGCCACTCTGGAATGAAAGATCCAAACTGATGGATTCAAATTCCAAGAAAGGAGATTCTGAGTGAACATTGAGAAGAACTTTCTGGTGGTAAGAGCCAGTTGGCAGTAGAATGGACTCGGAAGGCAGTGGCTCTCCTTTGTTGGAGAATGGATGGCCCTCTCTCAGGGATTCTCTAGCCTTGATTCCTGCATCGCAGGGGGTCAGACTGGATGACCCTTGGGGGTCCCTGCCAACCCTACCATTCAATGATTTGCCAGTGCTGAGCCCTGGCTGGCCAGAGTTTCAGCACTATCTCCTTCTAATCTTCTTCCATAAGCAAGATATGAGAGAGAGAGAGAGAGAGAGAGAGAGAGAGAGAGAGAGAGGGGGGGGGGAAGGCTATTTCTGTAAAATTCTGGTGCCTGTCCCATCGACAGCCAGAAAGAACAAAACAAACCCCTTACCTCCTTCATCTCTTTCCTCCTCCTCCTCCTCAGCCACCCAGAGACCGAAATAGATGGCTGTGGAGCTGAAAGGCTCCAACTGTGGAGGTTATATCCCAGCGACAGCTGCATCCATCACCAAATTTTCATTATTAAGAAACATTCTGTACACAGGGACAGATTTCGCACCTTATCTGAACCCAGCAGCTGTGCCCTAAATTCTGAGCATGGCACTTGTCTGGAGGAATTCACTTGCCCGTGTTTAAAATTAGTGTTAGCATCTATCATTTCCCTGCACCAAATGGGTTTGTGTCGGCCGCTGGCAGCCCCCATCTGTCACCAGAATGCTCTGCTGCCCGCCTCCGCCCCTTATCCGTCACTGCCAGCTCCTGGGACCCTCAGGTGGGCAGCTGTCACCCAGAGGGCAAGGGACTGGCCAAGGGTGCAGCTCCGAGGGGCTCCTTAGGTGGCCAGGGAAGCAGGTTTCCCTTCTCAACACTCTGGACCAAGACACACTATGGGCTCTGAGTGGGTTAACTGGCTGCGCCACAAATAGGGGTCTGGTGAGGAATCAATGTGAGTTCCCAGTGGCCGCACCACCAATGCCTTATGGGTGAAGTCGCAATACTGACATCTTTACAGGAGAACGATAATGCTGCAACATTTAAAGCCCCAGAACTGGAGGTGCAGGGAGCTTCCAGACAAACCATTTAGACCATTTCCCCCACATATCCTTATGCTCAAAATAACAGCAGCTACACAGGTGGTGCTGTGGGTTAAACCACAGAGCCTCTTGGCTTGCCAATCAGAAGGTCGGCGGTTCGAATCCCCATGACGGAGTGAGCTCCCGTTGCTCGGTCCCTGCTCCTGCCAACCTAGCAGTTCGAAAGCACGTCAAGTGCAAGTAGATACCGTATTTTTTGCTCTAAAAGACTCACTTTTCCCCTCCTAAAAAGTAAGGGGAAATGTGTGTGCGTCTTATGGAGCGAATGCAGGCTGCACAGCTATCCCAGAAGCCAGAACAGCAAGAGGGATCACTGTGCAGTGAAAGCAGCAGAATATTTTTTTCCTTGTTTCCTCCTCCAAAAACTAGGTGCATCTTATGGTCTCGTGCGTCTTATAGAGCGAAAAATATGGTAAATAGGTACCGCTCCGGCAGGAAGGTCAACGGTGTTTCCGTGCGCTGCTCTAGTTCGCCAGAAGTGGCTTAGTCATGCTGGCCACATGACCCGGAAGCTGTACGCCGGCTCCCTCGGCCAGTAAAGCGAGATGAACGCCACAACCCCAGAGTCGGCCAGGACTGGACCTAATGGTCATGGGTCCCTTTATCTTTACCTTTACAACAATAGTGCATTTATATGACACCCATCTGACTGGATTTCCCCAACCACTCTGGGCGGCTCCCAACAAAAAATAGTCAAAGCACAATACAACATCACACACTACTCAGCTTCCCTGAACAGAGCCTGCAGATGTCTTTTAAAAATCACAATATTAAGAACAGGGCAACCACAATATATCAGCCTTTTGCAATTCTCCTGCATCTTTTCTCCCTGTTTTTGATCCCTCCCAACACAGAAAATCCAAACTTTTAGGAAGGATCAGCAACACACCACACACACACACACACACACACACACACACACACACACACACGTGTGTTTGGATCTAGGCCAGGGGAGGACTTTTTCGAGGCCACATTCCTTTTCTAAGCAAACTCGCTGCATTTCAATGGTGGGCGGGGCTGGAAGCAAGAGAAAGAGGAGAAATGAATGCAGTTTTTTACCTTGCTACAGCAGGTTGCTTCCAACACACAAAAGAAATGCAACTCATTATTTTCCATCCAGGCAAGCAAACGTCATGGTCAGCATTCAAGGACCCATTCTAAGCAGACCAGAACACCTGACTTGTGGGGCAGGAACAGCGCAGGATGCAACCAGGGTTGTGGTCTGGGAAGAATCCCAAGAGCCAGACAGAGAGAGGTCTGGAGGGACACATTCGGAGGGACAACCCCTGGCCGGCCACGAAGCTCCTGTCCTCTAATACCCATGGCGGGGTAGGAGACCTGGAAATAATTCCCATATATTTTGCATCTGTTGTCTTCCCATATATTTTGCATCCATGGAGTTTTCTTGTCAGGGATACTGGAGTGGCTTGCCAGTTCCTGCCCCAGGTGGTTCGCATTTAGTCAAAACTCTCCACTATGACCTTTCCTTCTTGGGTGGCCCTGCATGGCATAGTTCATAGCTTCTCTGAGTTATTCAAGCCCCTTCACCATGACAGAGGACGAGATGGCTGGACAGTGTTCTTGAAGCTACCAGCATGAGTTTGACCAAACTGCGGGAGGCAGTGGAAGACAGGAGGCCCTGGCGTGCTCTGGTCCAGGGGGTCACGAAGAGTCGGACACGACTAAATGACTGAACAACAACAAATTTTGCATCTGGCAACAAACGCAGTGCTGACCAAACTAAGCCGCCTAGAGCAAAATATACATAGGTCAGAATGGAGTCTACATTTCTAGGTAAAGGTAAAGGGACCCCTGACCATTAGGTCCAGTCGTGGCCGACTCTGGGGTTGCGGCACTCATCTTGCTTTACTGGCCGAGGGAGCCGGCGTACAGCTTCCAGGTCATGTGGCCAGCATGACTAAGCCACTTCTGGCGAACCAGAGCAGCGCACGGAAATGCTGTTTACCATCTGAAGGCAGCCCTGTTTCGGGAAGCTTTTAATGTTTGATGTATTATAGTATTTTAATATTCTTTTGGAAGCCGCCCAGAGTGGCTGGGGAGGCCCAGCCAGATGGGCGGGGTATAAATAAATTATTATTATTATTATTATTATTATTATTATTATTATTATTATTATTATTATTATTATTCCCGCCAGAGTGGTACCTATTTATCTACTTGCACTTTGATGTGCTTTCGAACAGCTAGGTGGGCAGGAGCAGGGACCGAGCAACGGGAGTTCCCCCCACGTTCCGGGGATTCGAACCGCTGACCTTCTGATCGGCAAGTCCTAGGCTCTGTGGTTTAACCCACAGTGCCACCGCCACTTCTAGAGTTAACGCTAAATACTTTACTTCCAGAGCCACTAGAGGGCCATGGAAATTTGTGTCCCAGGCTTTTTTGACTCGTCTCCCCATGCACCTGAGACCAAAGGGGTGCATTGGTTGCCAGATGTGAAATCTATGGACATTATTTTCAGCACTCCTACCCCACTATTTCCCCAAACCTGGGTCTTGGCATCTAAGAATTATGCCTTGATTTCTTTCTCTCTCTCCTTGCACCAACACTTTTTACCTGCAATACATTTCAGGGGTTAGGGAACGTTCTGTCGTCTGTCAAGTGTGGTCGCGAGTGGGTCAGGAGGGCCTGGCAAGCCAGGCGCCAATTCTAACACTCAGAAGAAAGGCCTTGAGGTCTTTTCACGGACTGTGGCTGGATGATGAGATGGTGAGGTGCTGGGGTGTCAGAAGGTGTCAGAAGAGGGGTGGCTAGATAATGAAACAGCCAAGATGACACATTCTGCCTTTATGGCAGGCATGCTAATAGCAATGCTCTTGGGGCAGTAATGCATTATTGAATGAAGTCTGACTAATTGGGAATTTGGTCTGAGTCTCCGTACTGAACTCCCAAAGGGAATTTTCTCCCACAGCTGCCCCACTCACTGGATGGAGCTGCCTTGTGAAGAATTTCCAAGATCCTCACAACTCAGGGATGTGGTGGAATGCTTCAAGCCCCTCACCCTACAGAGCACCCAGACATCTCTAGGTGAGGGGTGGAGAGAAGGGGAGCCGGCAGAGGCATCTGGACAGTGGTCACATACCTTCCAGAGAAATCGATGGTTGAAAAGGATGCTTCAATCAGCAAATGGTTCGCTGGTTTGAGATGTTTAATCTTCCATTTGACCTTATCAAAAGCTTATTTGCCCTGGGATTTAAAATTAAGTTTTCTTAAATTATCTGCTCCCGATTTTACACCGTATTAATTTCTCTTCAAGCAAAAGGGACTTATTGCCATACTCCTAGAGACAGGGAAGGGAGAGTGTCTATTTTCACCTCCCCATCTTCCAGCGAGGGGGCTGAGGATCTCTCAGCACCATTTTGGGGAAAGGGTTGTCTACGCATGGCTTGTGTCCGAGGAGTTATTTCGGAGGGTGGTCCACTCTGCCAAGCCTATGGCCATTTCCCTGCTTTACTACTCTGAGATCCCTTCACTAGAGAGGCCACAGATGAAAGCTATGCTCAGGGCAGTGCAGAGGGCGAAACTCTGGCATGCTAGCTATGGTCATTGTCTCTGGGTGGACATTTCCCTGACCAAGGGGGGCTGGAGCATGTGCCTTTCAAAGTGATGGTGTGCTCATGTGGTTTTCGACAAGGCACAGCTGAGCATGTTGCTTGTACATACAAGATACCCAGTCCAGGTTCAAGCCCTGGCTTTTCCAGCTAAAAGGATCTCTTGGGTCAGCAGTCCGGGAGCTGTCATTCCTTGAGATCTCAGATCCTTCCTTCATGAGTCCCACTGAAATGCCTTGGGTAGGCTGGTCAGACCTGGATGTGGAATGGGAATTGATGGAGGCTGACAAAGAAGACAAGTGACAAGCTGGAAGGTGTGCAGAAGAGGGCGACCAAGATGATCAAAGAGTCTGGAAACTAAGCCTTGTGAGAAACAGTTGGAGGAGCTGGGAATGTTTAGCCTGGAAAAGAGGAGACTGAGAGGAGACACGATAGCCATCTTCAAATATTTCAAGGGCTGACACTTGGAAGATGGACCCAGCTTGTTTTCTGCTGGTCCAGAGGGGAGGACCTGAAGCAACGGCAAGAAAGGAGATTCCAACCAAACCTCAAAAGGAATTTCTGTTGGCAAGAGCCATTCAAAAGTGGAAGGTGGTGGAATCCCATTCACTGGAAGTTTTTAAGCAGAAGTTGGGCGGCCATCTCTCAGGGATTCTTTAGCTGTCATCGCTGCATCACAGGGGTTTGGACTAGATGACCCTCATGGTCCCTTCCAAAATGCACTTCTTTGATTCTATGTCCCCAAAGGAGGAGGAGAAACAGCAGCAACAACAACAACAGGGGCTTCTCTGCAGGAATGGGAGACTCAGATATCCCATCCCTTACCCTTAGGTGGTGGAGTTGGGGAGACAAATGCAAGTGATGAGTGTTGGGGTGCTGTGCCTGAAAGTGAGGCCCCAACCCCCCCTGCAATTCTTGGGCTGGAGCTGTTCCTTCCTTGCCGAAGGCAGGGCAGTGGCTGTGAGTACCAATGGGGCAGCCTCCCCATGGCTCGTCTTCGCCTCCATTATCTCTCAACTTTGAGTGGGTTAGCAGCTAATGTTTCTGAGGAGCAATATCCTTCACCGTCTCCTGTTGCCAGGCAACCAGCCCAGGTGAGCTCTTGAACTTTATCTGGAGAGCTGGAATTTACTAGGGCGTCATGATACAGAGCACCTCTCCCTCCATCACCAGCCAGAGCCACAAGCTTTTGCCAGGGCTGTCTGCTACATTTGCCCAGCGGGTGCGAGCTGCAAGCTTGGGGAGCAGCAGTGGCAAAGAGGTGATGGGATGGCCGCCTTCAAATATCTCAAGGGCTGTCCCATGGAAGATGGAGCAAGCTTGTTGTCTCCTGCTCTGGAGGGGAGGACTTGAACCCATCGCTTCAAGTTACAATAAAGGAGATTTGGACTAAACATCAGGAAGAACTTTTTGATTGTAAGAGCTGTTCAACCGTGGAAAAGTCTCTCTGGGCAGAGTGGTGGACTCTCCTTCATTGGAAGCTTTTAAGCAGAGGCTGAATGGCCACCTGTCATGGATGCTTTAGCTGAGATACCTGAATTGCAGGGGGTTGGACTAGATGACCCTTGGCTCCCTTTCCAGTGCGACAATCCTAAGAATATATGAAAGCCACAGAACTTAATGCCAGGCTGCCTCTCAGTGCACACAGAAGCTGAGGAGCAAAAACAAGAAGGTTCTGCTTCCTTCTTTGCTCTTCTCCGTCTTCTCCTTGATTGACACTGTAATTGGTCTTTGCCTGCCATGGGCTAATTGAGGTCAGCGCTGATTGCAGTCTGCGCCTCCTGCACTTCCCTGCTCATCCAGTCATGCTGACATCTCCTCACTGCCTGGCACTCATCCTGCTCCTCACCTGGTTCTTCCCTGCAGTCCTGAGATGCTGGTGCTGGGCACCCCCCTGGGGAAACATCTGTCCTTATGTACAAGCAGCACTAGGCAAAACCCCACCTCCTCCTCTCCTCCATCAAGGGACAGGGCCAGCTCTGGCCACCCAAAACAAGAAATGGGGTTTGTGAGCTGGAGAAGTTTGCATGCCCGTTTCTGAGTGGCAAGGTCTGCATCTTTAAGGGTTGCCTTTGGGCCTGGTTCAGCAGTGCCAGCTGGCGCAGAAGGAGGCTGCCCCATTGCTGATGGGGGCATCTGGCGGAGAATATGTGGTTCCCTTGTTGAAACAGCTGTGCTAGCTGTCCACTTACTGCTGAGCCAGGATACCTCAGGAGCCCCTGAACCAGCGGTTCTCAACCTGTGGGTCCCCAGATGGTGTTGGACTACAACTCCCATCATCCCTGAGCTCTGGCCTTGCTAGCTAGGGGTGATGGGAGTTGTAGTTCAACAACATCTGGGGACCCACAGGTTGAGAAAGGCTGTGCCTGAACCCTTCTGTCCCAGCTCAGTCACTGGGATCATCTGCATGAGCACCTCCAGTCGTTCCCTGCATTCCCAGTGCATCAGCCCAGTCCTGTGGAACCCTCAGCCACTAGAGATTCAGCCAGAGCCTTCTGCGCCCACTTTCAAATGCCTGCTGAAAACTCTTCTATTCCTTCAGGCCCAGACAGGCAATTCAAAAGACACCCTTCCAAAAAGAGTTAGCTGGTTTCTGAGTTTGACGATGTGCTTTTTATTATTCTATTGCTTTTGCAGCTGTTGCAAACCACCCTGATATAATATACTGTATATGTTTATGAATACTGGTGTACAAATATGTTTTCATAAACAAACAAAGAAAGAAAACCATGTGTGAATCAGCCTGAAATCTGTCTGGGTGTAGAGAGCACCCAGCTGGGGGGTCAGCTCTCTGTCTCTCTCTCCCTCCCCCCCCCATCTCTCTATCTCCCTGAAACTGAGGCAGATCATACCTGCTGGCAGCCCTTCTTCCAGTGATTGAAGGAGCCCTCGATGAGGCACCTGCCAAAATGTTCCGGAGAGAGAAAAGGAACTGATGATTGCCTCCTCCTCAGAGAGAGAGGCCATCTGCACGGTGGAGAAGCAGAGGAGGAACAGGAGAAGGAAGAGCTCTGTGACCCCAATCAGGGAGAATGCTATTAATGCCTCCTTCTTCCCAGATACACCTGGAGATTTGCATTGATAGTGATTGTGCCCATAATGAGGCGTCCTGACCTCTCTTCGCCTCACTCTCCGGCCGTCTCCACCACATCGACTGCAGGGCTGGCAGTGGGAGAAGGGGCTGCTTGCGCCAAGTTCACGGCTGCCCTGCCCTGGCAGGTGTGGGGGGTGATGTCCCCAGCTTGGCCTTGTCAGAGCAGCCACAGCACCAGCGTCAGCATCTCATTGGGCAAAGGATGAAGGGGGGGGGGCTTTGATTCGCATGCCTGAGGAACTGTACGCAGAATATGGCACAAAGCAAGAATAGCAGTACAATGGTACCTCGGGTTAAGAACTTAATTCGTTCCGGAGGTCCGTTCTTAACCTGAAACTGTTCTTAACCTGAAGCACCACTTTAGCTAATGGGGCCTCCTGCTGCTGTGGCGCTGCCAGAGCACGATTTCTGTTCTCATCCTGAAGCAAAGTTCTTAACCCAAGGTACTATTTCTGGGTTAGCGGAGTCTGTAACCTGAAGCATCTGTAACCTGAAGCGTCTGTAACCCGAGGTACCACTGTATATCTTTCTTAATGAAAACACACAGATTGCCCAGGAAAAGAGCAGAGGGCCTAATCCTGCCAGAACTATGGACCCATTCTGGCCAGCTTCTTCCACTTAGCCGATGGGCTTTCCAGAGGGGCTGTACCGCATTGCCTGGCGATCACATTGTCGAACTAGAGACCTGGGTTCAAATCCCCACTCAGCCATGAATCTCACTGGGTCACCTTGGGGCAGTCGCTTTCCTCTCAGCCTGGCTTACCTCACAAGACTGTTGTGGGGATTAAACGAGGAAGGGAGAAAACCACGTGTGCTACCTCGAGCTCCTTGGGAAGTGCAATACAATTAATTTCAAAAAAATAATTCAGTATTTGATCAGCTTTTTTGGCAGAAGCAGATGCTCTCAACTGGGTAGCTGCGGACCAGGAAGGATGCGAGCAAAGGGGAGCGCCTGGGGGGAGGGCTGGGGTTGTGGGAGAAGCACATTCCCCCCCGTGGCGCCAAAGAGGATGCAAATGACAGCCGCTGAATGATGTCTGCCGAGACGCTTCATTTGGGTGATGCATTTGAAAGGGGCTAATTAGAATGCTATTAATATTTATGGGGCCTTATGCGAATGCCGATAGTCGCTATTGGGAGATATTAAGCCTTATCGCCTTGGCCAGGAGTTCGCGGGGTAACGGGAGGCAAATTTAATTGTTCCGCGAGGGGGGGGGGACCCTGATAACTCCAGCACAAAGCCACCGGCAGCCAGCGCAGGGGGATCAGCTGGCCAAATGGGTTTTACGGCGGGCTCATCAGGCGTCTCTGGGAATTAATTAGCCGGATCACCCGCCAGCGGGCGGCAGGGGTGGTCTTCTCAACCCCCCCCCCCCGACAGGCCCATAAGCTTTGGGGAGGACCCAGAAGGTCCACCTTGCACCCACGCTTAGTGCCCTGCCTGCCGGCTGCACTTCAGGCCCCAGGCGTTGGAGGGCTCGACGTGGAAGCGGGGGTCCCGGGTGCTGGAAGGGACCCTCTTCTAGAGAGCCTGCCAGTCAGAGGAGGAGTCCTGGGGCTGGTGGGCTCAGGGGTCAGACTGGGCACAAAGCAGCGCCCCAGGTTCCCCCGAAGTCAACCCCCAGGTCTGTCCATAAACCTCCTCAAATCAAGTAAATAATTCCCAAGAGTGATGTATGGAAGTGAGAGCTGGACCATCAAGAAGGCTGATCGCTGAAGAATGGATGCTTTTGAATTCTGGTGCTGGAGGAGACTCTTGAGAGTCCCATGGACTGCAAGAAGATCAAACCTCTCCATTCTGAAGGAAATCAGCCCTGAGTGCTCACTGGAAGGACAGATCGTGAATCTGAGGCTCCAAGACTTTGGCCACCTCATGAGAAGAGAAGACTCCCTGGAAAAGACCCTGATGTTGGGAAGGATGGAGGGCACAAGGAGAAGGGGAAGACAGAGGGCGAGATGGTGGGACAGTGTTCTCGAAGCTACCAGCATGAGTCTGACCAAACTGCGGGAGGCAGTGGAAGACAGGAGGGCCTGGCGTGCTCTGGTCCAGGGGGTCACGAAGAGGCGGACGTGACTAATCAACAGAACAACATCAACTAAAAGTAGAAATAATCAGAATATTGAAATTGAAAGGACAGGTAATTTTCTGAGCACTTGGGGGTCAAAGGAAAGTAATTTAAACAACAGTTGCTGAAGCGTTTCGTTCCGAAGCTGCTAGCTAGGCAGAGCCAGACAGAGGATGACGACAGGGGAGTGTCCTTCCTGCCCCCGATCCCAACATAAATCCTGGCTCCGCCCATTGTCCCATGGAAGAGAGCCGGTGTGGTGTAGTGGTTAAGAGCAGTAGACTCGTAATCTGGTGAACTGGGTTCGAGTCTCCGCTCCTCCACCTGCAGCTGCTGAGTGACCTTGGGCCAGTCACACTTCTTTGAAGTCTCTCAGCCCCACTCACCTCACAGAGTGTTTGTTGTGGGGGAGGAAGGGGAAGGAGAATGTTAGCCGCTTTGAGACTCCTTAGGGGAGTGACAAAGCGGGATATCAAATCCAAACTCTTCTTCCTCCCATGGAAGGCGGTTGTCTGTCCTTCAGAGGTTGGGTGGCCAGGGATTCTGCAGCTGTGATTGGGCTATATGGCCTTTGGAGATCCCTTCTCCAAACAGCTCTGTGTTTCCAGCAGGGGCTCATGAAATCCACCCGCGCAAAGCCCACCTCCTCTTCTGGGTGCTGCTTAAATCCCCCCTTCCCCCGCTGCATCCCTGGCTCCCCTGCCTTGCCTCGTTAATGCTCTGATAATCCATAACGAGGCCCCTCTTCACATGCTTGCTGACCTCACGATGGAGCAAAGTTCGCATCCATTTCCCTTCCCCTCATTTGTCTGTAAACCATGAAGAAAAATCGCCACCGTCTGCCCGCATCAGGCAGCCACTTTGATGTATGGCTGTAATAAAAAGCCCATTTTCGGCTGCCTGCCTGCCCGCCTGGTCGGAGGGGCGGAGAGCGGCAACCGGGCAGGGCCAAGAGCCCTCGGATGGTATGGAGGGGAGGGGGCAGTCGGGGCAGGGCTGCGTGTGCCCACTCTGGTTTGGCAGAAGGGCTGACAAGACGCAGGAGGTGACTCTGGGCAGAGAGAGAACAGATTCTGGAGAAGCTCAGCTTTAAGAGCAGAGCAGGCTTCCAGTCCTCATGAAGGAAAATGTATGCTTAGAAGTGTGTGGGCAAGGATTGTTGAAAACCTAGGAGCCAGAGGGATGGCTGGACAAAGTTTGTTTGTGTGTATAATAATAATAATAATAATAATAATAATAATAATAATAATAATTAATAATAGGTCTTTGGTTGCTATGCCCCTTCTGGGGAAATCCAGCCAGATGGGCAGGGTATAAATAATAAAATAATAATTATCATTACATCTTAAGACCAGGAAAACCCAAACAAATTATGCAAACCAAGAGAGAACCGTGAAAATGTGCCTGATCAGTGCAGGTGGACATTGGAGCTTGTAGACAGTACTGGTTTATTTATTTAATGAAATTTATATACCACTTGATTGTAGGAAAAAACCTAAAACAAAAAAGGTAAAATAATAAAATCATCGGTAATAATGTATCATTTAGAATCATAGAGTTGGAAGAGACCCCAAGGGCCATCGAGTCCAACCCCCTGCCAAGCAGGAAACACCATCAGAGCACTCCTGACATATGGTTGTCAAGCCTCTGCTTAAAGACCTCCAAAGAAGGAGACTCCACCACACTCCTTGGCAGCAAATTCCACTGTCGAACAGCTCTTACTGTCAGGTAAGAACATACAAAAAGTTAAAACCACAAAAGAATAGACCAGCAACAAAGTACAACTCATGCAAACTTTCTGAACATCTGGGCGGGCTTGTCTAAATGTCTTCAGCAGGCGCTGAAAAGAATACAACGAAGATGCCGGCCTGATAATCAAGAGGCAAGGAGTTCCAAAGTGTCGGTGCTGCCACACGAAACAATCCGAGTTCTTAGAAATGCAGTGCAGAGATTAAGTGTTACCTGCAAAAGGACACCCAGTGAAGCCAAACATTGGAAGATTCCAGAGAGAAAGAAAAATGTCATCCTTAATGCAGGGCAGCATTAAACTATGGAACTCCCTGCCACAGGGAGGCAGTGACGGCCAACCAAGCTGGAACACTTTCAAAGAGGACTGGACAAATTCGAAGAGGAGGCAAGGGCTGTATCCCAAGATGCATAGGGCTTTGTGCCGCAAAACCAGCACCTTGAATTAAGCCCGGTAGCTGACTGGCAGCCAGCTAATTGATAGCATTAAACATGTTTCATTTACAAACAACAGCCCACAACTAATCACTCACATTTTTACTAATAACAAGATCTAGGAGAAAGAGGGGATGAACCATCAATCTCAAAAGTACATGTTTTATTTGTTGTTGTTTGAAATGAATTGTTTATTACCCAAAATAAAGTGGTAAAAAATAACAATGAGACGGCAGTGATTGAGTGGGTGTCTTTAGCCCAGGGCCAAATTGGACCTTAGGAATTGTGGGAACAGTTTTTAGGAATAGGCAGCAGGGGCACCCAGTGGCGAAGCCCATGCCAGCGCCACCCAGCACCAAAGGGACCTCAGCCCCCAGAGCAGGGGTTGGCAACCTGCAGCCCGTGGGCCACAAGCAGCCCACGGGGGTCGTTTAAATGGCCCATGAGCCGCCCCCGAACCAAGCCGCCAGTTGGTGAGTGCCCACGTGCTGCGCTAAAGCGGCGCAGCCCGGAGCAGGGACTCGCTTCTGCGGTGCTGGAAATCACATCCGCACAGACGCCATCCGGCCCACGGAGCGATTGCTGTGGGAGTGAACCAGCCCAGGCAAGGTAAAACCTTGCTGACCCCTGCCCTAGAACATGGGTAGGCAAACTAAGGCCCAGGGGCTGGATCCGGCCCAATCACCTTCTCAATCCGGCCCATGGACAGTCTGGGAATCAGCGTGTTTTTACATGAGTAGAATGTGTCCTTTTATTTAAAATGCATCTCTGGGTGCATCGTTCTGCCCGGACACTGAGGTCCAGCTCCGAGGGCCTTCTGGCTCTTCCCTCATTGAGAGAAGCCAAGTTACAGGGAACCAGGCAGAGGGCCTTCTCGGTGGTGGTGCCCGCCCTGTGGAACGCCCTCCCACCAGATGTCAAAGAGAAGAACAACTACAGTGGTACCTCGCAAGACGAATGCCTCACAAGACGGAAAACTCGCAAAACGAAAGGGTTTTTTGTTTTTTGAGCTGCTTCGCAAGACGATTTTCCCTATGGGCTTGCTTCGCAAGACGGAAACGTCTTGCAAGTTTGTTTCCTTTTTCTTAACACCGCTAATACAGTTGCGACTTGACTTCAAGGAGCAACTCATAGCACGCGGTGTGGTAGCCTTTTTTGAGGTTTTTGAAGACTTTGGTGATTTTTGAAGCTTTTCCAAAACTTTCCCGACACCGCGCTTCGCAAGACGAAAAGAATCGGAACGAATTAATTTCGTCTTGCGAGGCACCACTGTACCAGACTTTTAGAAGACATCTGAAGGCAGCCCTGTTTAGGGAAGCTTTTAATGTTTGATGTTTTATTGTGTTTTTAATAGTCTGTTGGGAGCTGCCCAGAGTGGCTGGGGAAGCCCAGCTAGATGGGTGGGGTAGAAATATTATTATTATTATTATTATTATTATTATTATTATTATTATTATTATTATATTTGTGGGGTCTGTCTGGTGTTCTTACATGAGTAGAATGTGCGCTTTTATGTAAAATGCATCTCTGGGTTATTTGTGGGGCAACAGGAATTCGTTCATTCCCCCCCCTTCAAAATATAGACTGGCCCCCCCACAAGGTCTGAGGGACAGTGGACCAGCTCTCTGCTGAAAATGTTTGCTGACCCCTGCCCTAGAAGTTGGCTCCTGAGATTACACGACCTTTTGGGTCCCTTCCAACTCTGCAAGTCCATGATTCTATGGCTTCCTCCTCTTGCTCAAAATGCATGGAGAGGCATATGTGCCGACTTACCCTAGTCCCTTCGCTGCCCTCCTGGTGCCTCCACGGAAGAAGCTGCCACCGTCTGCCAAGGGTGCATGTGTTGTGGCGAGGGGCCTGGCTTGCACTAGGGGTGGGTGGGTGGGCTTCCTGCTGGGGGAGGCCTTGCTACAGATTCACATTTAATGCGGCAGGCACAGCCGGAGGCCATTCCTTGGTGTCTGCGAGCCCAGCTATCACAGATAAATATTGATGCACAGAAGGAGCAAGGGGCTGGCAGGTCCATTCCCCCCCTCCAGGCAGGCAGAGCATCCGTTACCTTAGTGTAACAGGGGCAATAATAATAATAATAATAATTTATTATTTGTACCCCGCCCATCTGGCTGGGTTTCCCCAGCCACTCTGGGCGGCTTCCAACAAAATATTAAAATGCAGTAATACATCAAACATTAAAAGCTTCCCTAAACAGGGCTGCCTTCAGATGCCTTCTAAAAGTCTGGTAGTTGTTTTTCTCTTTGACATCTGGTGGGAGGGCGTTCCACAGGGCAGCTGCCACTACCAAGAAGGCCCTCTGCCTGGTTCCCTGTAACTTGGCTTTTCGCACGGAGGGAACTGCCAGAAGGCCCTCAGCGCTGGACCTCAGTGTCCGGGCAGAACGATGGGGGTGGAGACGCTCCTTCAGGGATACTGGACCGAGGCCATTTAGGGCTTTCAAGGTCAGCACCAACACTATGAATTGTGCTCGGAAACATACTGGGAGCCAATGTAGGTCTTTTGTTACCGGTGTTATGTGGTCTCGGCGGCCGCTCCCCGTCACCAGTCTAGCTGCCGCATTCTGGATTAGTTGTAGTTTCCGGGTCACCTTCAAAGGTAGCCCCACGTAGAGCGCATTGCAGAAGTCCAAGCGGGAGATAACCAGAGCATGCACCCCTCTGGTGAGACAGTCCGCGGGCAGGAAGGGTCTCATCCTGCATACCAGATGTAGCTGGTAGTCAGCCGCCCTGGACACAGAATTGACCTGCATCTCCATGGACGGCTGTGAGTCCAAATTGACTCCCAGGTTGTGCACCTGCTCCTTCAGAGGCACAGTGACCCCATTCAGGACCAGTGGATGGAAGCGGCCCCTGCCCCTTCATTAAGGCTGCATTGTCAGGCTGAGTTTTGGGCTGGCGTTCAGTTGAATCGGTGCAACATTCCCCACACCAAATCCCCATGCCAGGTAAAGCTGCACCGGTGGAATTCCTTCCTGTCGTGAGGATGCTGAAGGCAACTGAACGGCAGCTCAACCTGCAATAGCCAAGGTATGTATATGTGTGGCACTGCTGCCCTCTAGTGGACTCAGGTGGAAGTGGCCAGAGACCAGAGATCTTGCACTCTGCAAGTGATTCTCTTCCAGCTGATGTGGCGTTCTTGTCACAGAACGGGCTTTTGTGGCATAAATGTCAACTTTCAGATTTGAAAATAAGGGATCAGCAGCCTCACCTGTCCCGGGAACAGTCTATGGGATATCTAACAATCCTCCCCAACCATTTATTAAAAACAACAACACCGAAACGTGTCCAGAGGAGGGCAACCAAAATGGTCAAAGACCTGGAAACGATGCCTTATGAGGAACGGCTAAGGGAGCTGGGCATGTTTAGCCTGGAGAAGAGGAGGTTAAGGGGTGATATGATAGCCATGTTCAAATATAGAAAAGGATGTCACATAGAGGAGGGAGAAAGGTTGTTTTCTGCTGCTCCAGAGAAGCGGACACGGAGCAATGGATCCAAACTACAAGAAAGAAGATTCCACCTAAACATTAGGAAGAACTTCCTGACAGTAAGAGCTGTTTGACAGTGGAATTTGCTGCCAAGGAGTGTGGTGGAGTCTCCTCCTTTGGAGGTCTTTAAGCAGAGGCTTGACAACCATATGTCAGGAGTGCTCTGATGGTGTTTCCTGCTTGGCAGGGGGTTGGACTCGATGACCCTTGTGGTCTCTTCCAACTCTAGGATTCTATGATTCTATGAAATAGAGCTTGGAGTAGCCTTCGATTTCCCTTAACTATCGTTAAAATGCACCCAACTTGTTGGTCATCATTACACCTGGTAGTAGCATATTAACTACATGCAACATGTGAAGACGTCCTTCCTTTTCCCTTTCCTGAATCTGCTGCTCTCCAGCTTCGCTGGGTGACCCCACTGGCTTCCAGTATTATGTACAGAGGGTCAGGAGGGGGGGGGCAGTGAGCATATCCCAGTGGGCGTGTGCATGAGCACACACAGGTGTGTTTTCACTGGGTGGCCTGTCTGAATAGAATTACAGGCAAAAGCTGCCTTCCACCTGTCTGCAGGAGCATCTGAAACATAGCTCAATGCTGCCACCTGCTGACCAAAGGGGACACAACCTCCTTGGCTGCCCAGATTTTCCCACTGTGCGTGAAAGTATGGTCTCATCCACGCCACAGACCAAAAACACTTTTGTAGCACTTCAGTTAGTCACAGATTCTCCCGAAGAATGCCAGGAACTGTAATTTGCTCCTGAGAGATCTGGGATGTAATCCACTGGGAGCAGTCAAGTATAACATTCCTTGTTTTGCTAGAGTGGACATGCAAGGGAATGTTTGGTCCAGCCAGTCAGAAGTTCCTGCTCCTCCTGGCCTGGAGCATCCTTCCTCTTGCATGTGACTAGCAGGTGGGCTTGACCTTTCCAGACCTGGTAAAAGGCCAAGTCACACGGCCACCTTTCTCTTTTTGACCTTCCTGTTCCTCCTGCAAACTTCCAGGACTGCCACAGCAGTTCCCCAGGTCATCTCCCATATGGGGTAAACCTGTTTGTGCATGTTTGTGACTTTAAGCCTGATGCCTGCCTTCAGGGATTACACTGTGCTCTGCCTGATCATGAGCAAACCTACTTTTTGTTGTTACTTATGAATAAGACGGTGAAGTCTTTATTCTTTTAGGAGGGATTCAAAAGGGGATCTTACCAGGAACACACAATTCAATCTGAGCTAGATTGAATTGTATAACAGTAAATGGCTCAGACGAGTCAGCAACTTGTTTTCTGCTGCCTGAAAAGTGGAATGCACTCTGCTAAATGAAGGAACTTGCTAGTGCAAGTTAGAAAGGATATTAATAAAAAATATATCCTCTCCTAAGACTGTCAACATTCCCGCAAGAGAGCTATAGTTCCCAGCAGTCTTGACAAACTACAGTTCTCAGGATTCTTGGTGGAGAATGCCATGCGGTTTATTTGCGTGGGGTTGCTGTGACCAGCCTTTGCAAAGTCTCAAGTCCTCCAAGACCCCCTCCCACCTCTATGCTTCTTGTGGGATGTGAAACACAAGAGCAGTCAAGGACAACATTCCTAGAGTGAAAATGTTTACAGATGGGGAGGAATGTTTGTCCATAGAATCATAGAGTTGGAAGAGACCACAAGGGCCATCGAGTCCAACCCCCTGCCAAGCAGGAAACACCATCAGAGCACTCCTGACATATGGTTGTCAAGCCTCTGCTTAAAGACCTCCAAAGCAGGAGACTCCACCACACTCCTTGGCAGCAAATTCCACTGTCGAACAGCTCTTACTGTCAGGAAGTTCTTCCTAATGTTTAGGTGGAATCTTCTTTCTTGTAGTTTGGATCCATTGCTCCGTGTCCGCTGCTCTGGAGCAGCAGAAAACAACCTTTCTCCCTCCTCTAGGTGACATCCTTTTCTATATTTGAACATGGCTATCATATCACCCCTTAACCTCCTCTTCTCCAGGCTAAACATGCCCAGCTCCCTTAGCCGTTCCTCATAAGGCATCGTTTCCAGGCCTTTGACCATTTTGGTTGTCCAGCCAGCAGGTAAACTTCCTGTTTCCTTCTGGGCTGGGACAGACTTCCTCTGCATGTGACTAGAGGTGGGCATGGCCTCACCTGTGCAGGTAATGACAAAAGCACAGGGCAGGGCAGCCACCTCTCTCTCTCTGTGACTACATGCGTCGAAGAAGCAACATCTGCTTAGCCAAAGATGCCCTATTGGATTCCAGCCAAGAGAGGACAAAGGGATTGTCTTCTTATGAGATAGTTTCTAGGAATATGTTACTTTTCTAAGCTAAGTCTGCCTTCTGGGATCCTATTGTGAACAGAATGTGAGTAAACTCTTCTTATACTTTTATAGAAGGCTGTGTCGTGTCTTATCTTTTATGAGGGAATAAGGGGAAAATACCAGAACAGTTGTTATAGAGGCTTTAGCGAGCCTGAGCAAACGCATCCGCTGTGAGTTTAAAAAGGGAAATGTTACTCTGCTAAATTGTGAGCTTGTTAACACAAGTTGGAAAAGGATATAATCAGACAATATATCCTCTCCTGCATCCCTGAACGTTCCCACAGAGAGGACAAGCCCAGTGTCATTAGGACCTTTAGGAAAGGAGAAGGTCCACCCCAGGGCCTGCAGCCAGCATGCCAGGTCAACCCCAGCATTCAGCCCCAGGACTGGATCTCAGCCTCCGCTCTGCTCCTCTTCCACCTTAGCCCAGTCCTGGGAACGCTGACTCTGCAAGGTGGTAGCAGCAAGGACACAGTCTTCTCCTCAGCGTGTCAAAAAGCTTTACCCAGCAGCTCTAAGAAAGATTTGGGAGGGCTGCTGGGACCATTTCAGGTGGGCGCCTGGAGCTAGGCTAGCCCTTGTTCTGGAGATGCACCCACCCACCCATTTCACCTCCCTACTACAGATACCAAGAGCATTCCTGTGAACAAAGGCCAACTGTGTCACCTTAAGGAGGAATCTGCTCTTGGTCCTCTTTGCCCGCTCTTCATGTACAGGAGTCCAACTGGACTCTTCCTGGGAGCCCAGGAAAGCTACCCAAGACTTGTACTTGGCTCGTGGTTCTCCATGGAAGACACATCAAGAACATGAGCGAAATGATCAAACATCCACATCATGCCACATGAGCGAAATGATCAAACATCCAGCAATAAGGGACCATGGGAGAGGTTTCTCTCCAGCTAACTATCTGTCAGTTCTTCAGGTACTCAAATACAGACGGTCTTTTACCCTCGCCAGATTCAACGTTCTCCCTTCTGCCTTACTTCAGGGCAGATTTGAGGGTAAACCATATACAGCACGGGTCTGCCCTTGTGGCTCGTTGGAAGTTGAAACTGCTCCACACGTACTATTACGTTGCCGTCTTTATGAGGATATACGTTTGACTTTTATTACACCTGCTTTGCAAAAGTCCAGGAAAGAATCGGAACACCATAGTTTAAAACTACTGCTAGAGGACAAGAATCCCAAGACTACATTAAATGTAGCCAAATTCTGTGTGTCTGCAATCAATCGCAGGAAGCAAGTGGTATCCCATAATGACCAAACCCCTAAATGTTAACCACAGGGAGCACGCTAGTAATTAATTTTAATTTTGATATTTAAATCCTTGTTATATTCATACTGTCCTTTGTATTTCTGATATATATATATATTTAATGATGTGCGATATTGTGTGTGTTGCGGCTGGTCTGTGACCGTATTAATAAATTCATTCATTCACATCAGGAACAGTCCAGGCGGATATATAAGAACATAAGGAGAACATTTGCAGGATCAGCCTAATGGCCCAACTAGTCCAACATCTGGCCAACCAGATGCATCTTCTGGGAAACCCACGAGCTGGACCTGAACACAAGGCCAACTTTCTCCAGCTGTGGTTTCTGGCAACTGGGATTCAGAAGCATCGCTGCCGCCAACTATTGTGGCTAGCAGCCTTTGATAACCTTCTCCTCCTCCATGGATTTGCCCAATCCTCTTTCAAAGCCATCCAGTTGGGTGCCCATCACTGCCTCATGGGGGAGGGAGTTCCATAGACTAACTCTGTGCTGCCTACTGACATGCTTTTTGTCAAGAGTTTCTGCTCAGCTTCCCCCCTTCTCCCCCCCTCACAGTCACCCCAAAGATCAAAGAGCACCAGGGAGTTCTTTAAACTGAAGTGACCCCCCCCAAACACAGAGGTGGCCTTTCCCTCCCTCTCCTTCCCCTTCTGTCCTACATGTGTGTGGAGGGAAAACGAAGCTTTAAAGCAATTAAGAAACCTAAGGATGGTCAATGTGCAAGTCTAGGCTGGGTGGAATGCAAGGTCTGCACAAACTGATAGCAGCAGGCACCCTTGAAAAGATCAAGGAGGCTCCTGCAAGCTTGTCTCAAGGCAGGCTTGTCTCAAAGGGAATGAGCAGGATGGGGAGCAAAGAGCACAAGACCCCCTTTTGTGACCTTGCTATTGTGTGAGTTGAAAATTCCTGCTATTGCTGTGTCACACAATGTAGTGGTCACATAGGATTGCTTTGAGGAATTATGAAAAATGAAGCAAGCCATTGTGTCAGTGGTGAAAGCATCACTTTGACCGGGTTTGGGTCATTGACATGATTTCTGATCGATCCCACAAGCCACTGCATCTCTGCCCCATTTTCTCTATGCCTGACCGTCACGTATTGAGCATTCTAACACAGACCAGTTGCTTCACCGGGCATCCTGGGTACATAAAAATAAGGAGATAGCTTTGGAGGAGTTAGATTTGATGTAGCTTTTGTTAATCTTTAGGTAGACGTTAGAGCCAGGAACAGAGTTCACACTGAGGTGGTAAAATGCCTGTCTTTCCTTTCCTTACCTCCAGGGTTTGCTAAATGCATCCCTCCTTGGTTCCTGTTTATTTAGCCTGAACATGTATGCATGCTCAGACAGTAAATAGTTCTTTGTGGTTAAGAGGCTTCCTCTGATCTGACTTTGTCCCCACTTGGGGATTTTTTTAATGCTCAGAGGAAATCTGATTGGTTCTTACAAATGCTGTGTTAAAGTTCTTTTCTTAATAAAAACTGCCTGGGCCAGGGACTGGGATGCACACTTTCTCCCAGGGTCTTGCTAGTCAAGCCTCGTGTCTATTGTATTAATCAGGGTCCAGTCCTTTCTTCCTAATTAATCAGGGTCCAGGGATGTGGGTGGCGCTGTGGGTTAAACCACAGAGCCTAGGACTTGCCGATCAGAAGGTCGGCAGTTCAAATCCCCGCGACGGGGTGACCTCCTGTTGCTCAGTTCCTGCTCCTGCCAACCTAGCAGTTCAAAAGCACATCAAAGTGCAAGTAGATAAACAGGTACCACTCCGGCGGGAAGGTAAAGGGCGTTTCCGTGTACTGCTCTGGTTCGCCAGAAGCGGCTTAGTCATGCTGGCCACATGACCCGGAAGTTGTACGCCGGCTCCCTCGGCCAATAAAGCGAGATGAGCGCTGCAAACCCAGAGTCATCCACGACTGGACCTAATGGTCAGGGGTCCCTTTACCTTTACCTTTAGTCCTTCCTTTGCCTTCAGAATGCAACATCACAATGTATGCTTAGTAGAAAGAGGAGTGTGTTTTAGCTCTTGGTGTAAGTCAGAGCACATTGCGGTCCTCAAATCAAGATGCACCTTGCTTGACAACCGTCTCTTGAATCTAACCCAGGCAGCTCAAACTCTGACATTTCCCTAACACACACACACACCCTTTGTGTGCCATGGAGCTGGCTGAGTTACCCCCCCCAAGGGCTTGCCAGGAGCCCCGCAGCACCAACCTGACCCCGCAGCCTCTCACCTTTCACGGGCTCCTTGCACACTTGACCACACTGGTTGCCGCAACACTTCTTGCCCCCTGGGCAGTCACAGTCCTTCTGGCAGGTCATCAGGCAATCGGCAGGGTCCGGAGGGGGGCAGAAGCCGGGCTTCTCTGCAAGAGATCAGCCAGGTGTCTGGGACGTCTCGGGTCGTGGAGGGGATGGGTCCAATGAAGCATTTTTGTTTTCAAAAGCTGCGTCCCAAGGAACTCAAGGGGGCTGACACGACACTCCTCAAAAATGGTAATTCAAAGGCATAGAGCCAGTCCTCAGATTGAGCAATAAGTCCAGCACAGGGGGAGAAAGGCCATAGCTCAGTGACAGAGCACTTGCCTTGCATACCAAGTTTCCTGGGTTCAAATTCCAATGGCATCTCCAGTAGGGTAAGGAGAGGCCCCCTGTCTAAGACCCAGAAGAATGAACGGTCTGACTCATTGCAAAGTATTCTCCTACGTTCTCAAAAAACGACAACCCAAAAGGCCTTTTTGATCAACCGTGTCCTCACCAAATGCGTGGAACCAGATGACGACGGCATTTTAATTTATTGCCACCCACCCTAAGGTCCCAGGTTGGGTTGCGACAATTTAAAATGGCACATTAAAGCTTTCAATTACTAAAAGAAAATATAACGGCAAGAAATAGGGTGGGTCCTGAAAGATACATCTCAGGTGTCAGCGATCCACTGTGGAGACAGAGCGCAGCCTCAGTCGCCCTCCGGGCATCTGCCCAGAGACCCACCTGGGCCCTTGCAGGCCAGCTGGCATTCCTCTTCAGTGGGGAAGTTATTCAGGTTCCCCCTGCAGTTGCCATAGTCGAAAGGGGTGCACTCTCTGCTGGTGGAGTTGAAGTAGAACCTTTGGACATAGGTGTTGCAGGGACCCGGCTTCTGGGGAAGCTGGCAGATATCTGCAGCCAGAAAGCAGAAGGGGCCTTGGGTTTTGAGCTGCGAGAAAGAATGAAAGGGGTGGGGTCTGGTGGGGGGGGGACACTGTTGGATATGCACAAATCAGTTTGCAGGTTCTGGGATGAAATAAAGCCTAGTTTCGCCCCTGCCCACTGCATAAGTGTTGGTGCTGGCCTTTAAAGCCCTAAATGGCCTCGGTCCAGTATACCTGAAGGAGCGTCTCCACCCCCATCATTCTGCCCGGACGCTGAGGTCCAGCGCCGAGGGCCTTCTGGCGGTTCCCTCACTGCAAGAAGCCAAGTTACAGGGAACCAGGCAGAGGGCCTTCTCGGTAGTGGCACCCGCCCTGTGGAACGCCCTCCCATCAGATGTCAAAGACAAAAACAACTACCTGACATTTAGAAGACATCTGAAGGCAGCCCTGTTTAGGGAAACTTTTAATGTTTAATAGGTTATTTAATTTTAATATTTTGTTGGAAGCCACCCAGAGTGGGCAGGGTATAAATAATAATAAATTATTATTATTATTATTATTATTATTATTATTATTATTATTATTATTATTATTAGAACTTAAGAGCAGCCTGCTGGATCAGGCCCATTTGGTCCCGCCCATTTGGCCAACTAGATGCCCCAGCCTTCTCCACTGTGACTTTGTCCAATCCTCTTTTAAAACCGTCCACCTTGGTGGCCCTGCCTGCCTCCAGTGGGAGGGAGTTCCACAGTCTAACTCTGCACTGTGTGACGAAGGACTTTCTTTTCTCTGTCCCGAATCTCCCAACATTCAGCCTCACTGGAGGCCCACAATATCTAGTGTCATGTACGGCATTTCTGATTCGCAGTAGAGGCTGGAGGAAGAAATAGGAGGCCACCGGCGATGGCGAAAGAGCGTATCCCCACAAGGTCTGCCCCACCCTACTTTCCTAATCACTGTACTCTGACTTTTCTTTCTATGAAGCCTCTTCTCTCTGCCCCTAGGGGTTGGGATACCCCTGAGGAATGTCATGCAGAGAGAGGGAGCCCTAATAATAATAATAATAATAATAATAATAATAATAATAATAAATTTTATTTATACCCCGCCCTCCCTGGCCAGAGCCAGGCTTAGGGCAGCTAACACCAGTAAAATTACAGTAAAAACATAATAGGAAAAAAAACACACCAATTTAAAATGCAGCCTCATTTTCAAAGTAGCCCATGGATCAAGACCATAAGGGGAGGGAAACATAAGAGTCAGCCTGAGTCCAAACCAAAGGCCAGGCAGAACAGCTCTGTCTTGCAGGCCCTGCGGAAAGATGTCAAGTCCTGCAGGGCCCTGGTCTCTTGTGACAGAGCGTTCCACCAAGTCGGGGCCAGTACTGAAAAGGCCCTGGCCCTAGTTGAGACCAATCTAACCTCCTTGAGGCTCGGGACCTCCAAAATGTTGTCATTTGTGGACCGTAAGGTCCTCCGCGGGGCAGACCAGGAGAGGCGGTCCCGTAGGTACGAAGGTCCTAGGCTGCGTAGGCCTTTAAAGGTCAAAACCAGCCCCTTCAACCTGACCCTGGACTCCACCGGGAGCCAGTGCAGCTGATATAGCACTGGGTGAATGTGATCCCGCGGCAAGGACCAAGCGCTTACCTGGGTCCCTGCAGGTCTCCTCACATTCCACCAGTGTTGCAAACCGGTTGGCGTTGCCCTTGTGGCCTCGGTAGGTGAACGGGTAGCAGCCTGCTCCAAGGCGGCTGTAGTAAAACAGGTGGATGGAGTGGTCCCCCTCTCCGGGATTGCTGGGCAGCCGGCAGATATCTGGAGCCGCAGAACAAAGAGAGATGGGAGGGAGAAATGGAGCTGGGACTTCTGGGCAGGAGAAAAGGCACGTCAAGACCATCCTGGCTGGGAGTCCTGGGAGTCCTGCTCCCTGCCTTGCAGGCTTTCCCCAACTGGCCTGGGAGGGCAGGGCCCGGACTGACTCCAGCTGCAAAAGCTAGGGCTGCTGAACAGACTCGCTGAGGTGTTGCTTGGCGTTTTTTGTTGCAGGCTTGGGGGGTTGCTGCTATTTACTTATTTTTTTGCATCTTTATTTGAGACCTTGTTGTGATTTATGTGGAAATTGTTCACTTTGCTTGTGTATTTTTTAATGCTTTATTTGTTATTTATGTGGGAATGTTCAGGGAGGCAGGAGAGGATATATTGTTTAATTACAGTGGTACCTCTGGTTGCGAACCGGATCCGTTCCAGAGGCCCGTTCGCAACATGAAAGGAACGCAACCCGCAGCGACGCGTCTGTGCACGCGCAGGTTGCGACTCGCCGCTTCTACGCATGATGTCATTTTGCGCTTCTGCCCATGCGCGAGCAGCAAAACCCAGAAGTAACCGTTTCCAGTACTTCCGTGTCGCCGCAGGATGCAACCTGAAGAAACGTAAGATGAAGTGAACGTAACATGAGGTATGACTGTATATCCTTTCCAACTTGTGTTAACAAGTTCTATAATTTAGCAGAGTAACGTTCCCCTTTTTTAAACTTGTGCAGCGGATAGCGTTTATGCCAGGCTTGCACAAGCCTCTAAAATAAGTTACCTGGTAATTCCCCTTTTATTCCCTCATGAAAAGTATAGACACGACACAGTCTTCTATAAAAGTATAAAAAGAGTTTACTCACTCACTCATTCTTTTCACAGATGGATCCCAGAAGGCAGACTTAAGTTACAAAAGTAATATACATCTGGAAACTATTCCATAAGGAGACAGTACCTTTGTCCTCTCTTGGTTGGGCATCTTAGGCTAAGCAAATGTTGCTTCTTCGACGAATGGAATCAGTGAAAGAGAGATGGCGGCCTCCGCTGAGGTATTTTGTTACCTGCACAGGTGAGGCCACGCCCACCCCTAGTCACATGCAGAAGAAGTCTGTCCCAGCTCAGGAGGAAACAGGAAGTTCTGACTGGCTGGTCCAGACACCCTCTTTTTATGTCCACTCTGGGGATGTTGTATTTGACTGCTTTGTGTTTCACATCCCACACTTTAGAACTACAGTTATGCCTCGGGTTAAAGTCGCTTCAGGTTGAGCGTTTTCAGGTTGCGTTCCACGGTGACACAGAAGTAACAGAACAGGTTACTTCCGGGTTTTGCCGCTTGCGCATGCGCAGGCACTCAAAATGACGTCACGTGCTTGCACAGAAGCGGTGAATCGCGACCCGCGCATGCACAGACACAAGTTGCGTTCTGCTCAGGATGTGAACGGGGCTCCAGAACGGATCCCGTTCACATCCAGAGGTACCACTCTACTTTTCTTATGTTGCCATTATGTATTTTTTCATGTTGCAAGCCGCCTTGAACATGGCTTGAACTGTGGAATAGTGGCATACAAGTAAAAATATGTATGTATGCTTGTATCCTAGGAGCTGCTCAGCCAAACATTCGTTCTTGCCCTGGGAGGTGGGTGGGTGACCTTTGGGCACAAGGTGGGAAGATTAGCCAAGGCCACAATGTGTGGGGCAGCTGCTGCTCCCCAGTTTGCCGCTGTCCTTGTAGGAATCCCTGCCCCCACCCCAAGAATAGCCTTAGCCTTCAGCTTCCCCTATAGAGAATGGAGCAAGTTCACCCACCTCCCAGCCTTCGGGTGGGCTGTGTCTACCTGGGGCAAACACTTAAGGCCACTTAATAGCTTGCTGTGGGGGGGGTGTCTTGTTGCATACGAGGCAGGATTAAACAGTTTAAAATCTGATGGTTTTGGTTTTCATTTATGTATAGTATAGAGGTTTTCTTTTCCTTTTTTCTTTTTGTTTGTCAGTTTTTGGTATGTATGTTCATGGCTTTTTGTATTTTTGTGCAATCTTCAAATACGGAAAAGTGTTAAAAATAAATAAACAGTTTGAAATTGTAATGACAATAGAAACCATAAACGGAACAAGAGAGCAATCACAAACGCTAATAAAATAAGTAAATCTAAACATGGGTTTAGTGATCAAAGTGACCCTTTTGCTCTAGGAACAGAGGAAGCTGCCAAGCCATTGGTCCATCTACTTCAGTGTTGTCTACACTGACTGGCAGAATTGTTTCTCTAGGATTTCAGGCAGGCATCTCTCGCAGTCTTACCTGGGGATGCCAGCAGGGATCTCACCTGGGCCCAATGCTCTGCCACTGTTCCTTGGCTTTGGCTTTTGCCCGGTTAGAGTGGAAGCAGGTTATTTCAGGGGACAATATCTGATAAAGCCACTTCCGCTTACAAAAGGAGGTGGGGTTGCAGGCTTCACGCTCCCACCACACGCGCTGCGGCTGGCTCTCAGCCTCCGCACGATTGAGGGAATCCCCGGCCGCGTCATCCCCTGGACAGCCAATCAGCTGGCTTGGGGGACATGGCCTGCCCTATTTAACGCAGGCCGGGGATCTCCCTCTTCTGCCACCTCCAGCTGTTCCTGTTTCCCACCCTCCCACCCTTTAAGGTTTTTGTTCCTGGACCTCGCTATGGACCTTTGTTGGTTGCCGTTGAATTTTTCCACTTGGGAAATTGGCACCGGCCACTTGGTTTTCGCCTACTTCGTAGCAAATCGTCACAACTGTCTGGGTATTGGTGGTTAGGCATTGGTATTGTTCTGTAGATGGAAGAGGGGAGGTAGTGCCATCACCTGCCCCACATATTGAAGGGTAGTCCGTTAATGGATTCCAGGGGCCCTGTCCGAAGCCTATGGAGGCCCCCTAGCGGTGACCCCGGGGGAGCTCCTAGTTGATGTGCATCAGCAGGACTCCCCCTCCCAGTGGTTAACCCTTCCTGGACTTCTAGAGGACGGGCTGAAGTCAGAAATAGTCGGTTACAGTGGCGTAGCGTGGGTTGTCAGCACCCGGGGCAAGGCAAGTAATTTGCGCCCCCTAGCCCGTGGATTTGTGCCCCCTAACCCTAACCCCCAGATGTTGCGCCCAGTGCGGCCGGCCCCCCCTGTACCCCCCACGCTACGCCACTGGTCGGTTAGGACCAATGTCTAAACGAATACCGCTCATCACCTGTAACCAATAATGTTGTGGCCTTATTTAGCCCATTAATCATAATAATTGTGTCATGTGTCTTTATTTCCTTGGGGGGGGGGGACTTGCCATGCAATGAACCCACGACAAGAAGCTTAGGCCAAGAGACTCTTCTGCCTACCTCTCGGATGGGTGGCAGGTAAATAATAAATTCATTATCATTACCCGGCTTCTTGCAGGCGTGCTCACATTCCGAGAGAGATTCAAACCGGTTCTCGTTGCCCGCACAGCCTCCGTAAATGAACACTTCGCAGGTTTTAGTGGCGGGGTTGTAATAGTACCGGGGCATGGCTGCTTTGCAGGGGCCTGTCTCCTTAGGCAGCTTACAGATATCTGGAAGGATGTGAGAGGGTCAGGCAGGAGGGTTGAAGTTGCTTGGGCAAGAGTACTGGGAAATAATTCATAATGAACTGAAAAAAAATGTTTAAAAGTACTTTTCCAAAAAAACCAGAGTCCTTTTGGTTGGGGATAATTCAGACTGAAATTCCCAGGTGTCAGAAAAGGTTATTTATGTATGCCCTTAGTATGGCCCGCATTTTGTCAGCCCCCAAATGGAAATTGAGCAAAGTCCCGACTAAAGAAAGGATGCCAGTATTGCTGTGGTCTAAACCACAGAGCCTAGGGCTTGCTGATCAGAAGGTCGGCGGTTTGAATCCCTGCCACAGGGTGAGCTCCCGTTGCTCGGTCCCTGCTCCTGCCAACTTAGCAGTTCGAAAGCACATCAAAGTGCAAGTAGATAAATAGGTACCACTCTGGCGGGAAGGTAAACTGCGTTTCCGTGGGCTGCTCTGGTTTGCCAGAAGCGGCTTAGTCCTGCTGGCCACATGACCCGGAAGCTGTACGCTGCAACCCCAGAGTCGGCCACGACTGGACCTAATGGTCAGGGGTCCCTTTACCTTTACCTGACTAAAGAAGAATGTAACTGAAACACTTGAAATATGCCCAGCTAGCGGACCTAACATATAGAATAAGAGAAAAAGAAGAACACATTTTTAAAGAAGACTGGAAAATGTTTATTGAGTATGTGGAGCAATATTGTGTTTATTTGAAAACGTGGTCAGCCTGAAGATAAATTCAGCAGCGTAAATAAGTTTCGATGGATTTAATAATGGAATACTGAGTGGTTTAGTTTATATAAAATATGCTTCTATGGGGGGGGGTAGTGATGGCCACCAACTTGGCTGGCTTTAAAACAGGATTGGGCCAAATCATGGCCTGATCCAGAAGGCCTCTTCTCATGTTCCTGGGATGCTCACGCTCACAGTGGTGCCACCACCAGCCCCACTCTATTCTTCTGTTTTTAAATCATTTTAACAGATTTTAGTACTGTTATCTGCTCTTGCTGTAACCCAGACCTGAGACCTTATAATGAGAAGGACTTAAGAAATTAAAGTAAAAGCAACAAAAGCAGGAATAATAGCGGCAATGATAAGGTGGTCTGCCCCGAGCGCATTTAAAGTAGGAAACCAAAATATTTCCTTTTGTGAAATGCTAAGTGGGTATGAGGCATCAGGCATAAGCCTGCATTTTATTAATGTTTGATCAGGACTTGTATATTAAAGAGAGAGCTTAAAGATTTTCAAAAGTTTCATGCCAGGCACAAGACCAGCTGCTTAGAGAACCTTGACAGTGTTTTCCTCCTAGACAAAGGGGCCCCTTTGATTTATAGCAGAAAACAATTCTCAAAGTCGTAAAAGCTGAAATTACAGGCTGAGAACGAGGACACTGACCCTACATGTTACAGAAGATAAAAAAGGCAGAGATGAACATAATTAGGAATGAGTAAATAGTAAAATAATACCAATGTGCCTCCCAGTAAAGTGAGCCAGATCTTCTTTCTAAGGTTAAAGACCAAATGGAGAAGCATCTAGCTGGCAGAAAGAGAGCATTTTTGGGAAGTCTTTTTTTAAAGCTGTTTCTTTCTTAAACTGAGAAAGTTAGAGGGCAATAAATGTTGGGAAGAGCTAATGGGAAAAGCAACTGGCTGGAGAAGGGGGGGAGTGTAAACTGAAGAGGCTTCTTTTGAAACTGCTTTTTTTACTGAGTTCCCTTTTCTACTTTACAAAGGCCTTATTCCTTTTAAGAGGCTACCTGTGTTGTGTATTAAGTGTATTGGCATAGATGTAATTATGCAAAGGATTTAGAAATGCTAGATTCTTATTTCATATAGTTGTAAGAGTTGTATTTATCCTGAAATTAAGTCAGCCACCAGTCTAGCCCCCCTGCCAGACAAGAGACGCCATCCAAGCAGTCCTGATATATTAGCTGTCAGGCATTTGTTTAGAAACCTTCAAATGAAGGAGATCTTTCAATGTTGATGTGAAACTCAAGATCCTTGACATATGTTTAAGATAAAAATTTAAGATTAACCATTTGTTTTAGAAGGCAATAGGGCAAGGAGGGCAAGAGGTGAGCTGGTAATTAAGATTCCTTGTTGAGACACATGTAAGATATATTACTACTTATTTGTCATTTATAGATGTAACAATATATAGCTCTTTGTGTTCCATATAAGGACAGGAGGATATGGGTGTATCTTTTAGGATTGGTTATAGCAATCAGCCAATAGGAAATCCAACCAGGCTGATTGGACAGAGGCAGCCAAAGGAGGAGCAAAGGGGGCTGGATTAAGGGAATATAAGTGCTGGCCATAATGGCAGGAGGCCAGGCCAGAGCTTGGTAACCATATACCACTGTGCCTCTCATTTATTTGTCTGACAAATAAATTATTATTTTAAATTCTCTATTGCTGCGTTGAATATTTCATTCCAGCTAAGCGTTAACCACAAGCAGGGTGCTACAGGTGCGGATTCTGGGCAAGGACTGCAGATTTCCAGGGCTGCCCCAGGAGGTTGGCTGTGCATTGGTGCAGCTTGTATCACCAGCAAATGTCATAGGATCATAGGATCTCAGAGCTGTAGAGTTGTAAGGGACCTCCGAGGGTCATCTAGTCCAACCCCCTTTGCAATGCAGGAGTCACAGCTAAAGAGGCCCTGACCGATGACTACCTGTCCTCTGCACAATGCTCCCCCCTTTGTCATTATTATTATTATTATTATTATTATTATTATTATTATTAATACCCCACCCATCTCCTCTGCTCCCCTTCCTTGTTCTGACCTGGGTTGCGGCATCTCCAAATGCATTCCGCCTGGGTCTCAAACTGGTTCTCGTTCCCTCCGCAGCCTCCATAATGAAACATCTCGCAAGTCTTGTTTTGTGGGTTGTAATAGAATTTGGGGAAGAGGGCCAAGCAGGGGCCAGAATCCACAGGGAGCTTGCAGATATCTGTGGGTGCAGAACATAGAGGGGGGACAAAACAGAGGGACTCTCAGACATCCCCACGGAAATGAACTGGTGCCAAAAGCCCAATCCTGCGCATTGCAGAAGTGAGTGTGCCTGGGATGTGTGGCGCACTCTGGAGCCAGAATCTCTGGCCCCCCACTGACTCAACAAATTTGGCAAGCTGGCATTTCTATACCACTTGGAAAGAGGGGGGCTTTTCGGTTGCCCCCAATGAAGTTAAAGGAACCACCAAACAACAGGGAGTATTTAAAGCTAGAGAGAGACAGTGTGGCACAGTGGTTAAAGTGGTTAGACTAGGACCTGGGAGACACCAGCGCTCAAATCCCCACTCAGCCATGAAGCTCACTGTTAAACAAAAATCTCCAAATGTGGTCTGAACTTCAATGTCTAAAACTCCTGGTAGAGGACAAGGATCTGGAGATTACGCTCAGGGCTGCCAAATTCTGTGTGACTGCCATAAAACGTAGGGAACAAGCTGTACTACCAAAATGATTAAGGTTTTAAATGATAATTTTTGGTTATATTTTAGTGATCAAGATTTATTATACACACACACACACCATATTTTTTGCTCTATAAGACGCTCCAGACCACAAGACGCACCTAGTTTTTGGAGGAGGAAAACAAGAAAAAAATATTCTGAATCTCAGAAGCCAGAACAGCAAGAGAGATCGCTGTGCAGTGAAAGCAGTGATCCCTCTCACTGTTCTGGCTTCTGGGATAGCTGCACGGTCTGCATTCACTCCATAAGATGTACACACATTTCCCCTTTAGGAGGGAGAAAGTGAGTCTTATAGAGCAAAAAATTCAGTATATCTTAATTGCCGCTACATCTGAATTGTCTCTGTTGTACTCAACTCAATTCAATGTATCCCTGTTGTGTTTTATGATTTTCCTGATATTGTAAGTGACCTGGAACTGGTCTGTGACCGTAATAATAAAATTCATTCATTCACTGGGTGACCTTGGGCCACTCACTGCCTCTCAGCCTGCCCTGCCCCAGAGGGTTGTTGTGGGGATTGAATGAGGAAGGGGGAGAAACTTGAGTTCCTTTTTCTTCAAGGGAAGGGTGTGAATGCAATTAGTAATGTATTAAGCCAAGAAAGACCCTAAAGCACTGGTAAGTATTTGCACCACTGTGACATCTGTTTATTTTGAGCATTCATAATGTGATAGGAGTTTTATGGTCTTAGACATATTGCTCATTTAAAAGTGAACAGTGTTGCACCAGTAAAAATCAACCCAGTAAGACAGAAGTTGCTCCATAAGAAGGTATGGGGCTAGAAGGTAGGGAAACGACCCCCAAGTCTGCTCACCTTTGCTCCCGCAGGTGTCCAGGCATTCCTCCATGGTAGCAAACCGGTTGGCGTTGCCCTGGCAGCCTCCGTAGGGAAAGGGCAAGCAGGTCTCCTTCGACGGGGAGTAGTGGTACATGCGGGAGTAATCGAGACACGGACCCGAATCCCGGGGCAGCACGCAGATATCTGCCAGCAGAGAGCCGAGAGGAGGAGTCAGCAGTCCCCACCTTCCCTTCATAAGAACATAATGTGAGCCTGCTGTGGTGGTCACATGGGATTGCTATGAGGAATTATGAAAACATGGAGCAAGCCATTGTGTCCGCGATGAAAGCATTGCTTGACTGGGCTTGAGTCATTGACAATAATTTCTGATCAGATCCCACAAGCCTCTGCATCTCTGCCCATTTTCTCTACTGCCCATTTTCTCTACCTGACAGGCACGTATAAACATTCTATAACACAGACCGGTTGCTTCACCAGTTGCATCCTGGGCCATAAAGAGAGTAGATAGCTTTGATGTACCTTTCTTTGGTTTTGTTAGTCTTAGGGCCAAGAAATAGAGTTTCACATAGGAGGTGATAAAGATCCCTATCTTTCCTTGCCATCCTTCCCCTCATGTTTACGGCTTGTTTATGACCTCCGGGGTTGCTGAATGCATTCCTCCTTTAGTCCTGTTTTATTTACCCCAGAATGTATGCATGCTCAGATTAGCTCTTTGTAGTTTTAACTTTGTCCCAACGCGGGGTTTTTGAAATGCTCAGAGGAAATCTGATTGGTTCTTAGGAACACTGTGTAAAGGGTTCTTTTGTTAATAAAGCGGCCTGGACGAGGGAGTGGCGATACACACTTCCTCCCAGAGTCTTGCCGGCCAAGCCTCGTGTTTTGTTTTATCAGGGTCCAGTCCTTTCCTTTGGCTTCAGAATGCAACAGTCTGCTGGATCAGGCCAATGGGGGCCCATCTAGGCCAGCACCCTGAAGCACCGCTGCCTCCGACTGTGGAGGGCAGAACAGAGCCATTGTGGCTAATATCCATCCATAGCTCTCTCCTCTTCCACAAATTTGTCCCATCCTCTTTTAACGCCACCTATGTTGGTGGCCATCACTGCCTCCTGTGGGATCCTTTGCTTAAGAGGCTCTCGGATCTTTCAGACAAGTCTAAACTTAATTCTCTCCTCTTAGGCAAAGATCACAAGACGACCTGGCTGGCAGCCAGATTCTGCGCCCAGATTTGTAGGCACAGATCATCCTCTGGTATAAAATGGCTTGCTAGGGAACTGCTGAAGTCGCCCTTTGGGGTGCCTCAGGGTCAATTTTTATGGTAGCCCAAATCTCAGTTGTAGGGGTGTATGACTATCTCAATTTTAACTCATGAGCTATTGCTGCAATCTGCTCTGATTGTATATTTTATCTTTATGAATGCTGTTTTTATTGTGTTATGTTATGTGAGTCTTTGACCGTAGTAGATTATCTATCTCACCTTGCCATTCTAACCTACACTGTCCACCCCCCAAGATGATCAAGGCAAAGTGAATGATATGCCTCCTGTGGCAGGGAGTTCCACCGTTTAACTGTGCACTGCTTGAAGAAGGAGACATTTGGAGTTTAATCGAACAGGCTACTCTGGTGATATTACAGTGCTGCTGATTGTACGCATTGTTGTGCTTAATGAATACCAAGAATGTAAGAAAAGCCTCCTGGGTAAGGCCAATAGCCCATCTCATCCAGCCTCCTGTTCTCCCAGTGGCCAGCCAGTTGCCCATTATGGGAAACCAACAAGCAGGATTCGAGCCCAAGAGCGACTCTCTTCCCTCCTGGGGTTTCCTGGAACTGGGTTCCTCTAACCATGGAGGCAGAGCAGAGCCGTCATGTCTAGCGCCCGTCAATAGCTGTCACCTCCTGATTTGTTTGTTTTAATATGGTGTGCCTCCCCCCCTTTCCCCCCCACATTTTAAAGGCCTTGTCTTCCACATTGTTGAGCACTTTTTCTTTGGCAAGTACAGTCATACCTCGGGTTACAGACGCTTCCGGTTGTGTGATTTCGTGTTGCACACCGCGCCGAACCCGGAAGAACCAGAATGGGTTATTTCTGGGTTTCGGCGCTTGCGCATGAGCAGAAGCACTAAATTGCACTTTGCACATGTGCAGAAGCGCCGAATCACAACCCGTGCGTGCGCAGATGCGGCATTGCGGGTTGTGAACGCTGTGGGTTGCAAACGTGCTTCCCACACAGATCATGTTCGCAACCTGAGCATCCACTGTACAGTGGTGCCTCGCAAGACGAAAAGAATCCGTTATGTGATTCTCTTCGTCTAGTGGTTTTTTTCGTCTTGCGAAGCAAGCCCATTGAAGGATTAGCGGATTAGCGCTATTAGAGGCTTTTAGAGGCTTTTAGCGGCTTATCTGCTGATCGGATCAGCTGATAAGTGGCTTAGCGGCTTAGAAAAAGGGGGGGGGGAGGAAAAAAAAAATCAGCAGGAACTCGCAAGACATTGTCGTCTTGCGAAGCAAGCCCATAGGAGATTCGTTTTGCGAAGCACCTCCAAAACGGAAAATTCTTTCGTCTAGCAAGTTTTCCGTCTTGCGAGGCATTCGTCTTGCGGGGCACCACTGTACAATGAGGATGACAGCTGCATTGGCAGGAGTCCTGCCTTACCCGGGTTCCGGCACTGCTGTTTGCATCCCTCCAGAGTCTCAAACCTGTTGAGGTTTCCCCCGCAGCCTCCGTAAACAAAGGGAAGGCAGGACTGGTTGCGGTGGTTATAGTAGAACATGGGGACGTAGGCATCACAGGGACCGGGGTCTGCCGGGAGCTTGCAGATCTCTGCCGCCACAGAAGAAACAAAGACTCATCAGGACAAGGGCACCGTGGGAACTGTGAAAGAGTATCATGCCCACCTCTCTTAAAAAAGCTGCCCCAGTTGGGTCTAAACATAAAGGTAAAGGGACCCCTGACCATTAGGTCCAGTCACGGACAACTCTGGGGTTGTGGCGCTCATCTCGCTTTCCTGGCCGAGGGAGCCGGCGTACAGCTTCTGGGTCATGTGGCCAGCAGGACTAAGCCACTTCTGGCAAACCAGAGCAGCGCACGGAAACGCCGTTTACCTTCCCGCTGGAGCGGTACCTATTTATCTACTTGCACTTTGACGTGCTTTCAAACTGCTAGGCTGGCAGGAGCAGGAACTGAGCAACGGGAGCTCACCCCATCGCAGGGATTTGAACCACCAACCTTCTGATCGGCAAGCCAAGAGGCTCTGTGGTTTAACCCACAGCACCACCCGCGTTGGGTCTAGTCAATGGTGAATGGATCAACAGGAATTTGCAAGTTTCTTGCATGGTCTCCCCCTAGAATTGCACCATAGAATTATAGAGTTGGAAAGGACCCAATGGTTCATTGGAGGTCTTTCAGCAGAGGTTTTGGGGGGCAGGATCTGTCACTGATCCTTTAGCATTAATTCCTCAATTGGGCTACTAGATCACCCTTGGGATCCCTAATGCCAATTCTATGATTTAATTCTAGGATCATCACCATTACTATATTTATTTGTATCCCACCTTCCCCCAGATGGGGACTCAAGGCAGCCTACAGATGAAATAGAAATGGCTAAAAACATAGACGGGAATAATTAAAAAGCAAATCAACACGAATTAGAATTATCTAGCCATGATCTATTAAAACATGCAAATAATTGCAATAAAAACATCACAGCACCAGCCCTGTGGGAATGCTCAGGGATGCAGGAGAGGATATATTGTTTGATTATACCCTTTCCAACTTATGTTAAGAAGTTCCACAATTTAGCAGAATAACATTCCCCTTTTTAAACTTGCAGTGGATGCGTTTGTCAGGCTCACTAAAGCCTCTGTAATAACTGTTCTGATATTTTCCCCTTATTCCAAGATATGACACAGTCTTCTATAAAAGTATAAAAAGAGTTTACTCACATTCTGTTCACAATCGGATCCCAGAAGGCAGACTGTGATGGCCTGGGAATCCGATTCAGAGGCTGAACCGGAGGAATCCCAGCCTGCCCAGGAGTCCCCGCCTCCAGGGCCGGCTGAACTGGGGCAGGGCCTTGATTCTGAGGCGCCTGCACCTGTGCCAGATCCTCAGGAGCAGGCACCAGGTGAATCCACTCTGGCTCCGGAGGTGATTGAGGACCCATTGCCTGCAGGTGCGCTTCTCCCAGCCCTGTCAGGGGAAGGTGAGTCTCCCCCTGGGTCCAGTAACCCTCCAGCCTCTCCTGAGCTGCAGAGGCTCAGGGCAGAGAGGTGGAGGGAACTGGTTTCTCCCAGGAGGAGTGCTCGCCTTAAGGCCAGGAGAGGTGGGTCTCCTGGGGGCCGGGACCTCCCCTGGCCTCAGAGAAGATAAAGGCCAGTCAGCCCAGTCCCAGGTTGCGGGAGCAACGTCGTTGAAGAGCTGTTTTGGCCAGCACCCATTCCTGTTCCCCCAGAGTTCCTGTCCTTGCCCGGCTCCTCGCTGTGGACCCCGCTTCGCCCGTGGAGGACTGTCTGCCGACTTTCGACTCAGGTCCTGGACCTTGCCCCACGGTAACCTCCCCCCGGGACCAGCACACAGACTTAGCTTAGAAAAGTAACATATACCTGGAAACTATCTCATAAGAAGACAGCAGTGGCGTAGCGTAGGTTGTCAGCAGCCGGGGCAAGGCAAGTAATTTGCGCCCCCTAATCCATTTTAGCACTTGAGTGCGAGCGCCCCCCAGATGTTGCGCCCGCCCCCTGCACCCCCCATGCTACGCCACTGGGGCTGGGGGCGAGCGAAGGAGCCAAGGACCCCCCCCCAAAGGCTCAGCAGGAATTTATTAAATTTATTATTTGCGGAGCCCCCGCGGGCCGAGGCAGCCGAAGCCCCCTCCCCTCGGGCGCCTCCCCGCCCCCTCCTCTCCTTGGGCTGTAGGTGGAGCTCCAGATCTGGGCTTGGCAAGCGCCTCTCCTCCTCCCAGCCGGTCCGGGGGCTTCCAGCTCCGCCCTCCCCCCCCCCGCGGCTGAGACTTGCACTGAGAGCCGGAGCCAGCAGTGCCCCCTTCTGCTGGGAGACCCTCGCCCGCCCGCCGGCTTCCTCTCGGAAGGTTTTGGGGAGCGCAGGGCGCGGCGAGGCCCCTCGGAGCTCTCCTCCCTCCCACTCGGCAGAAGCAGCCGCCGCCTGTGGCTGGGCCGAGGGGATGGCGGCGGCGGCGGGGTGCGGAGGCTGCCCGTGCCCGGCCAGGCGTCGCTTCTGGCCGGACAAACATTCCTTCCCATGTGTAAACATGTTCACTCTAGGTATGTTGTACTTGACTGCTCTTGTGATTCACATCCCACAAACCCTTTCCTTAAAGACAATCATTTCCCAAAAGCCTGGGAGAAAACACAACGGAGAAGGCCCTCTCCCATATCCCCACCAATTATGCCTGTGAGGGTGCTGAGAATGATCTCCCCTGAAGATCTGAGAGGTTGGGCAGGCTCGCATGGCAAGGAGACAGTCCTTCAGATCGCCTGGGAGTCCCTCCCCGCTCTACAGTTTGATGAGTCCCTCTCCTTAACTCCATGGCAGCAAGGCTCCCCTTCGACAGCCAAGCCTTGCCGGTGGCTGCTTCTCCCTCGGGGTCTCACCAGGGTACAGGCAGGTGTTCCGGCATTGCTCCAGTGTCCGGAACCGGTTCTCGTTGCCATTGCAGCCGTGGTAGGTGAAGCGCTCGCAGGTTTTGTTGGCGTAGTTGTAGTAGTAGCTGAGCTTGTGGCTATTGCCGCTGCCGCTGTCCTCTGGGAGCTTGCAGATATCTGGGGAACAGGAGAGAAGAGGGGAGGAGGTAGGAGGGACCGTACTGAGGATCCCGGGTTTTATCCCCACCATCTCCAGCCGAAATGTTACAAAGCTTACAGTTCTGACCGCAAGCCGGGTACCCCTCTAGGGTTCTGTTGACACAGAGACCCAGGCGTTTCCTAAAACTGGCACTTGATGGAGCCATAGAAAGCCATGGAATATTATTCAAGTTGTGGTGATTCAGGCGATAAAAATGACAAGGGGATGTAGCAACTCCTCTAGGAAGAAAAGTTGCAGCATTTGGTATGCTACAACAGCGGCAAGAGTCTTGATAGCACAAGGGTGGAAGAACGAGGAAATCCCAACGAAAGAACAGTGGCAAGAAAAACTGATGAGTTATGCAGAGCTGGTGAAATTGACCTACAGACTGCGGGACAAGGACAACTGTGACTTTAAGGAAGAATGGGAGCTTTTTACAAATTATCTAAAAAGACAACAAAATGGACTCCTTGGCAGGTTTTGAATACACATACACTAATGTATTGGTTGATAGCAGGGGAGATACCTGTAGATAATGTAAGGATATGTATAATTTCATAACATGCAGAGAATAATACGTGCTGAGAAATCAGAGAGGAGCTGATGGAAGTCTCGGGGGGAGGGTTTGAAGGAGGGAAAGGGGGGGAAATAATGAATATATGTTTTGATAATTTGTTATGTTGAAATTGTTAATAAAAATGTTGTTGTTTTTTTAAAGTTGCAGCATTTGGGACTTTTCAGTTTAGAGAAAAGAAGAGACGTGATAGAACAAGGTCCAATGTGTGGCTCGAGACCTTTGGCAACATTTGACAGCCCTCCAGCCTTTGCACCATCGTCCCAAAGCCAGATAAGTGAGGTGCTGGGCTTTGGGAAGGAGGCAGGAGGCTCTGGCAGGGTACAGGCATCGCACCTCCTTCTTCCCAAAGCCTAGTTAGCACTTAGGCAGCTTTGGAAAGGAAGAGGGAGGGCTCTAGGACTCTGCCAGAGCCTGTGTCTCCCTCCCAAAGTCCAGCACCCTAGGAAGGCTGGAGGGGGGCATTAATTTTTGGCTTTCCTCGCCCTCAACCTGTGCGACAAGGGAGTGTGCAGCCTGTGGTTTCCATGTCCAAGTACACTTGCAGCACACTTCATATGGACTTATGGACATGCAATGAAGCCAGATGTTGGAAGAGTCAGGGCAGATAAATGAAAGTCCTTCTTCACCCAGTGCATAGTTCTACAGTTTAGCTCCCTCCCACAGGAAGCGGTACCTGCATCTCCCTCTCGTTTCCATCTGCCTGCATCTGCCTCTCACCTGGGTTTCTGCAGGTCCGAAGACACTGCTCCTGAGTGGAGAACCGGTTGCCATTTCCTTCGCAGCCACCATAAATGAACACCTGACAAGTCCTGTTGCTTGGTGAGTAGTAGAACATGGGCTGGTAGCTTTTGCACCGACCTGGGTCCATGGGGAGGCTACAGATATCTGCCACCAGAAATCAAAGAGGCATCAGAGGAGGGCAGTATAAGAGAATGGGGTGGGGTGGGGAAACTGTGGGTGGGTGGGGGTCTGGGAAGGAGACTTCATGACAGAACGGCAATGTCACCACCCGGAATTTCAGCGAGCGTAAGAGTATCAGCTTGTGAGAAGAGGCCTTGTGAGATCCAGGAGGGGAGAAAGTGGGGCAGGTGGCTCCTGAGATCATAGAATCATAGAGCTGGAAGGGAACCTTGTGGGTCATCTAGCCCAACCCCCTGAGATGCAAGAATCTCAATTAAAATCACTGGCTGGAGAGTGGTTTTCTGAAGTCCAGCATCTACAGTTCTTTTGGCTATTTGAAGGTTGCTAATAAGGGGTCCAGATCTCTCCCACCCAAGGATGCCCCATTCTCATCACAATTAATTTAAAAATAGCTTCGAAAACCCCTTCTCTGCTTGGCCTCTAGCACTGACAAAGAGTTCTGGAGATCCTGAAAGCTTGCAAACAATTACATATGTTGAATTTTGATTGGCCTAATATGCATTTAGGATGGCTTAGGAACTGCTATACTTATTCCCCTTGCTTTCTCCACTGTGCTCTGAAGTGAACTGCCCTGAGACCTTATGATGAAGGCCAATATATAAAATTAATAAGCTGAGTGGGAGGAGGCAGGCCGACTCCTTGGAGGCCCTGCAGAGTATCCTGTCCTGGCTGACCTGCACAGAGGTCATGCACGCTGCCCCAGGCGCCCGATTGGCTTGCTCCACTGCTGGTTCAGGTCCTCTAATCTGGAGCAGCAGAAAACAAGCTTGCTCCATCTTCCAGGTATGTGAAGATGGCTTTTCATATCACCTCTCCATAATGCAGGACTAAGGAGGAAACTGGTTATTTTTTATTTTGTTTCAATTTCATGGGAAATCTCTGACATCCCTCAGTGCAAGGCGCCAACCCGCCTTCCCTTTGTGCAAGCAGCAAAGTGATGTGGCCTTGTGGACTTGGAAACCCAGGTACTCTCCGAAACTCACTCTGGATATAGGATTGCAACCAGTGTAAACCAGGACCTCCAATATCCACCCCATTAATTCGGCTCAGAAAGATGCCACGGTCGGACTTCCGGGTTAGTGCCTCAGGCAATGGGGGAATTCCTCTGATCGGGAGGAATCCGCTCCGTGGAAATCAGGGTCTGGCCACCACGGCGAAGGCGGAGACCCACTAAAAACCACAGGTGGGAGAAGCTTGTGGACGTGGGATTCGGCTGGCACCTTTTGCGCCTCCCCAACTCGTGGGGAAACCCGGTTTCGGGGATCCGGAGCGACGTGGGGTGAGTGGCGCGGTGCTTTGAATCGACTGCTTCTTTCACGGAGTGAAGCCGCATTGCTGTTGCCAGAGAGCGCTGACTTTTTCCTGTGGACAATTTGATTTTAAAACAACTACCCATGAGTAGAATGGAAAATTGGATTTTTAAACGTCTTAATTTGGCACTGAACGGGGAGGTTTCAAACAGGAAGTCCGCCTCCCCCTTTTGTAAATAGATTGAAGCAAAGAGGCTGCAAGCTAAAGCCTTGGAAAGCCTTTCATAAAGGATTAAACTTCCATCGGTTAAATCATCAAACCCCCCTTGGAAGCAGGAGAAGAGGGGGGAAATTTAAGATTGTGTAAGCCTGCAGGAGAGAGTGAAGAAAGTCAAATTACCACCTCTCAGAACCTGGAAATGGGCTGCTAGTAAGCATTGAAGTTTTGGATATGCTCATTGACTGTGAATAGATCGTTTGCTGACAGTAAGTTAAAGAAGAGAAATACATTGTTTCCATTGTTTCCTTCTGCGTTTAAAAAGGAGTAAAAGTAACTGAAAATTGAAACTAACTTTATTGTTTGAACTGTGCTTAAAAGGATTGATACAAATAGAAATTGTTTCCCCCTAGAGGAAGCCTTTGAAATTGTTACAAGAGCTGAGCTGGGAGAATTTCCATCTCCACCTGCAAGATAAAACTGTGAGAATCTGGAATTGACCTTGAACCGTTAAGAATGTCGACAGAAGAAGCCTTAGTGGTTGCATTTTGTAAGATTAATGATTTACTGGAACAGCTTTACAAGAAGACAGATGCGAGGACTATAAAAATTGATAACTTGGAACAAAAAGTGACTAATTTGGCACAAAAAGTCAATATTAATACAGAAACTATTCAGGAATCGATACAGGGATCTATTTTGACATGGCAAATCGAGGAGAAGGCGGGGGAGAAAGTTTTTGCAGTGGAACCTAAAGTGGCACAAGTGGAGAGGAAGAGTGCCCCAGCCGTACAGTTGCAACTCGATGATTATAAGTTGATGCCTTTCAAGACTGAATTTAGAGAAAGTCAGACTTTTAGGATTGGAGCCCCGCTTAGACTGGAGAAAGAAAGTTGGACAGATCCTCTCATGCAGGGGTTTATTGACCTTTGGGACCTGGACTTGGGTCAGGAGGAGACTGGAGTTGTGGGGACTGCCAGACTTGGAGGAACTTTGAAACACAACTGGAAATATCTTTTGAATTTCAGTTCTAACTATGGAGATTTGGCTGACTTGTCGAGAAGGAATAAAAACATTGCTAGATGGGAATTTCCCGGAGATCTACTTTTCAGCATCAAAGGAAGGAAAATAAGAACAAGATCAGGAGAAGACAAAGTAAAGTGCATGTATAAACATGAAGAAGATTTGCAGAAGGGACCTGGAAAAGAGTTAAGAGCCTCGAACAGAAGATCACCAGGTTGATGGGCTATTTGGAATTGACGGAAATGACTGGCAGAACCCGAGACCAGGGAGAAGA
Organism: Podarcis vaucheri; assembly: GCF_965113315.1. Classification (NCBI taxonomy): domain Eukaryota; kingdom Metazoa; phylum Chordata; class Lepidosauria; order Squamata; family Lacertidae; genus Podarcis; species Podarcis vaucheri. Next base: position 106,243,670 of record NC_138764.1, read on the forward strand.
GACGGTGGAAGAATATTGGAAAAAGTGTAAAATCTATATATGGAAATAATGTAAAATTAATGAGTGTTAGAAAAATGTTGGAAGGGAATTATACGGCTTTAGTAGAAATATTTTAAGGAATTAAGTATAAATAAGTATTATAGTATTAATGGAAAATAAGGTTAAAATATGTTAAGATAATTACATGACAGAAATAGAGAAAGGTGGAAAGGATTTGCTGAAACAATTAATAGAAATGGAATACAAAAAGGGAGGTGAGAGGATGTCGATGAAACAAGGGAATGAAAGAGAGGATATTGAGATGGTATGATGTGTGTTTTTTTGAATTGTTTTTGCTTTTGTTTTGTTTAATGTGTTAATCTTAATGTTGCGTTTTGTATTGTTTATATATTGTATTGTATTGTATTGTTTTTTCTTTTTCTTTTTCTTTTCTTCTTTTCTTTTTTCTTTTTTTCTTTTTGTAAGGTTTAAAAGCAATAAATATTATTTTAAAAAAAAAGATGCCACGGTCAATGGAATTAAAAGCTGCTGAGAGATGAAGGAACCCCTAGATAGCCACCCCCTTCCTTCCCCCATCCTTCTCTCAAGAAGGCTGACAGGGCCAGTTCAGCCCCATAACCAGGCCTGAACCCAGACAGAGATGAGCCAAGATGACCAGTTTCATCTAAGAGTACTTGCAATTCTTGCTCTCCCTGCAACCCTCTTTCCATAAAATTTGCAACCAGGTGATGGTTGTCACCAGCCAGTGGGTCTGATTCTTTCCAATCAGAATGAATGCTCAGTAAACCAGACCGTTGCATGACCTCTGTGGGAATTTTGTGCAGATAGATCATTCGCTTCTCCTGATTCATTCATTGCCAAATAATTCATTCATTACTGATTCATCCTGAGGCTGCTAATATTGTGCATATGGAAGCAAATGGGATGAATACAAGCAAACTGTTCTTGAAATAAAAAATACTCCAGTCCAAAAATATGGTTCAAAAGCTTTACTTCAGAACTTAACTCCAAAACAAACTTAGAACAATAAAGTTACACTCAGATAGATGCATGATATCTTATGCTGATCCCAACACTACAAGAAGGAGGATTCCACCTAGACACATTAGCGTAGCGTGGGGGGTGCAGGGGGGGGTGGCCACACCGGGCGCAACATCTGGGGGTTAGGGTTAGGGGGTGCAAATCCGTGGGTTAGGGGGCGCAAATCCATGGGTTAGGGGGCGCAAATTACTTGCCTTGCCCCGGGTGCTGACAACCCACTCTACACCACTGCCTAGATATTAGGAAGAACTTCCTGACAGTAAGAGCTGTTCGACAGTGGAATTTGCTGCCAAGGAGTGTGGTGGAGTCTCCTACTTTGGAGGTCTTTAAGCAGAGGCTTGACAACCATATGTCAGGAGTGCTCTGATGGTGTTTCCTGCTTGGCAGGGGGTTGGACTCGATGGCCCTTGTGGTCTCTTCCAACTCTATGATTCTATGATTTCTATGATCTTAGATTATGAATATCTCCCATCCAGAGCTGAAATCAAAGCTCTGCCTCTCTTGCAAACAACCTCCGTCATTAGCCTGAGGCTGTTTTCCTAGAGTGAGAGTTCTTTCTCTTCAGTGGCTTCAGAACAAAAACTAGCACACCCCAAACTGAGACCTACAGATTAACATATGCATAGGCTGGCGATTGCATCGTTTTCATCTGATTTAAGTTAAATACCAGTCTCACTTAATCATTAGCCGTTAGGCTCTCTACTTAGCATCAGTGGAAATTTCCATGCCGTGCTACACAGTATACATACAGACACATTACAGAGTCATTTTCCATTTCAGTGTACAATTAAACAATTATACTTAACAATTCACCCATCCATCTGTTCCTGATCTGCAAACCAAGCTTCCAACAGAGCTCGACATCTCACCTACCAACTTCCCCACAGACGTCCATGCAATGCTTCCTGGTGTAGAAGCGATTGGCGTTCCCTTTGCAGCCGCTGTACTTGAACCTCCTGCACCTCTTGGTGGGGGCGTGGTAGTAGAAGTAGTTCAAGGACAAATTGCAGGAGCCAGGATCCCTGGGGAGGTTGCAGAGATCTGCCGGAAAACAGAAGAGAGGAAGCAGGGCAAGTTGAAATGATGGGAGACCACCATCTTGACCTCAGAGAGGAATGAACCAAGCAGCCCTGTGGCTTCATCAGAACTGGCAGGGATCCTAATTTGGTTCATGAGGCTGTTCCCTTCCCCCAGCAAGCCAAGCCCACCTGCCCCACAGGTAGGTGATGCCAGGTGTAGGGCAGGTAAAGGTGCCTTAAAATGTGCTCCGAAACAGTCCTCGGAGGGGCTTGGATTGGGCCCCTTTTATTGATTTACTTATTCCTTAAAAATTATACACTGCTTGATTGTAAGAACAAACACAGCTCAGTGTGGTTTACAAAAAAAGAGAAAACGATATAACTATTGAAAAATCAACAACAACTACTTGAAACATTCAAAAAGTTAAAGAGCAATAGGCTAACAACAGATTAAAACTTGCACCAACTTTCTAAACGTCTGGGCAGATTTGTCAAAGAAACATTTTTAGCAGGTGCCGGAAAAGGTACGGCGAGGGCACTTGCCTGAGACCAACAGGCTGGGAGTGCAAAATGTAGCTGCTGCTGCCACGAAAAATCCCTAAAAGAAAAGCCTCTGGTTTCTTTACAAATGTGTATTTTAGCATCTTTTTCAGCTCATTATATTTCATCTCCCAGAAACTTTTCACTTTCTTACAGTCCCACCACATATGATAAAACGTTCCTTCCTTTTCTTTACATTTCCAACACTTGTTACACGTCTTAAACATTTTTGCTAGTTTTACTGGTGTTATATACCATCTATAAAACATTTTCATCACATTTTCCTTTAACGCCATGCATGCAGAAAATTTTAAATTTTCTTTCCATAATTTTTTCCAATCATCAAATTGTATATTATAACCAAAATCCCTGGCCCATTGTATCATTACCGATTTCCCTTCTTCGTCTTTCGTATGCCATTCCAACAATATCTTATACATTTTTGACAGATTTTTACAATCATTGTTTATAATATCCATTTGAAACTTAGAATCTTTTTCTACATAGCCACTTTCTTTGATGTCTTTTTTAAACATTTCATTAACCTGAAGATAATGCAACCAATCATAAACGTATTCTTTAACTTGTTCATATGGTTTTAATTTCCATTTTCCTCCTTCTTTAATTATCAAAATAAAAAAAATTCCTTCCAGTAGCACCTTAAAGACCAACTAAGTTAGTTCTTGGTATGAGCTTTCGTGTGCATGCACACTTCTTCAGATACATTTCACCATCTTCTCCTCTGAGTGACCCCACTGTTTCTTTGTTCTTCCTTTTGCTACGAACATACCCATAAAAGCCTTTTTTGTTGCTTTTAACCTCTCTAGCAAGCCTGAGTTCATTCTGTGCTTTAGCTTTTCTGACTTTGTGTCTACACGTGCTGGCTATTTGTTTGAATTCCTCTTTGGTGGTTTCCCCCCTTTTCCATTTTTTGTACACATCCTTTTTTAATCTTAACTCAGTTAAAAGTTCTTTAGATAGCCACCCTGGCTTCTTTAGGCACCTTCCATGTTTCCGTCTCATTGGTATTGCCTGACGTTGTGCTTTTACTATCTCCCTCTTAACAAACTCCCAGCCATCATGAACTCCCTTTCCTTTTAGTATTGCTGTCCATGGGATCTCACCCAGCACTTCCCTAAGTTTTATGAAGTCGGCTTTCTTAAAGTCAAGAAATTGAGTCCTAGTATGCTTGGCTGCTCCTTTCCGCTGTATAGTAAACTGTATAGAAGAGCATGATCACTCGCGCCTAATGATCCTTCCATTTCTACCCCACTAACCAGGTCATCAACATTGGTTAGCACCAGATCTAAAATGGCTGTTCCTCTTGTTGCTTCTCCCACTTTCTGGACAATGAAGTTGTCTGCAAGGCCAGTGAGGAATCTGTTTGACCTTATGCTCTTGGCTGAGTTTGACATCCAACAAATATCCGGGTAATTGAAGTCCCCCATTACTACTATCTCCCTTCCTTTTGCATGCTTGGCCATCTGTTCCAGGAAGGCATCATCTATGTCCTCCGTTTGGCTTGGGGATCTATAGTAAACTCCCACAATGAGGTCACTGTTATTCTTCTCTCCCTTGATTTTGACCCAAATGCTCTCACTTTGGCTTTGAGGTTCTAAATCTTGGATCTCTTCACAGGTTTACACATCCCTGACATATAACGCCACTCCTCCTCCTTTCTTGTCTGGTCTGTTTCTCTGAAATAGATTGTATCCCCCCATTATTACATTCCAATTGTGGGACTTATCCCACCAGGTTTCAGTGATGCCTATTATGTCATATTTAGTTTGCTGTACCAAGAGCTCAAGCTCATCTTGTTTATTTCCCATGCTTTGCACATTAGTGTACAGACATTGAAGTCCATTAATCATTCCCCCGTGTCTCTTATTTAAGGATTTTTTCCTCCCACCACTAGGTCTGCGTGCTGTTTGCTCCATTTGGTCTATGACATTTGGATGATCATCTTCATCAATTGATAGACTCCTACCTTCAGGAGCACTATCTCCCTCCCCCACATTAGTCAGTTTAAAGCCCTCCTGATGAGGTTTCTGAGATTTTTGGCAAAAACATTCCTCCCAACCGTTGTGAGGTGCAGCCCATCACTTGCCAGAAGTCCATCTTCAAGAAACTGCAGTCCGTGATCTAAGAATCCAAACCGTTCCTGTTTACACCATTTGTGAAGCCAGCTGTTCACTTCCACTATTTTTCCCTCTCTCCCTGGGCCACGTTGTTCAACTGGGAGGACAGATGAGATGACAATTTGTGCATTTAATTGCTTCAATTTCCTGCCGAGAGCCTCGTAGTCTCTTTTGATCTTCTGGAGGCTATTGCTTGCAGTGTCATTGGTTCCCATATGAACCAAGAGGAAGGGGTATTTGTCAGTGGGTTTTATGATTCCTTGCAGTCGTTCAGTTACATCTTGGATCTTAGCCCCAGGGAGACAGCACACTTCCCAAGACATCTTGTCAGGCCCACAGATCACTGCTTCTGTTCCCCTCAGTAGGGAATCCCCTATCACCACTTCACGCCTCCTCTTAGGTTTGGTCGGGGTTCTTCCGTGAGCTGTCCGTTCCAAGGTCACCTGCACATTCCCTGAGGACTGACTTTGCTGCTCGTCTTCATATACCTGATCGACTGTAATGAGGGAGAGATCCTCAAATGGAGTCTGCTCTTCGTCTTCCATGCTAGGGGAGAGGACCTCAAAGCAATTGTGTATTTCTAAACAATCAGAGCGAACCCTGGGCCTCCTACTTCTTTGAGTCACGTTTCTCCATATATCTGGCTCCTGTGTTGGTGAACTAGCCTCCTTCTCAGGGGAGTCCCCTGTCTCCTCCTTGGTGGGGACGGTGTGCTCTGTTGCTTCCAAGAAGAGCTCCAGCTCTCTAATTCTTTGGAGCGTAGCTACACTTTCCTCCAGTTGCTGGACTTTGTCTTTTAAGAGGGCAATCAACATGCAATTGCTGCAGGTAAAGCTGCCTGCAACCTTTGGCAAGATGGCAAACATTGCGCAGGAATCGCAGGCGACTGCAGCTGTTCCCTCCCCCTCCATCTTGAGAACGTGTCGTTGGGGGTGGCTACAGAGGTCCTCCATCATAAAAAGCTTGAAGACAGGACAAATAACTTCCCCCACAAAAAAACCTAGGTCTCCCCCAACAAACGTTTGAGACTAGCTCCCCTAAATCTAAAAGATGGATCAAACTGCGCGCACCACTAGGCGCGCGCCGCTGCCCTGCAAGCTCTGATAAGCTCCTCCCACAGCTAATCACTTGTCTCAGTAGAAACCCTGCCCCCTCTGACCTTTGCACAGGGAGAGCAGCTAATCAGCCACAAAGAAACACACACAAGAAAACCTTTTTTGCTCCTTCTTCAGCTGCTGCCCTGCAAGGTCAGGGATACATCCTTCCACAATGAGGACTGAGGACTGTTTTTAATTTTTCATGGATTTCACTGTATGGCTTTATATTGATGTAAACCGCTTTGATGTATATTTTCATGACAAATAATAAAGCTAAGGCAAGGAACCAAATATCTTCTCATTCAGTGGCCTTTAGTTCTGTGAACCGCCCTGAGACCTCTGGGTATAGGGCAGTATATAAATTCCAATTCTAATTCCAACAATAACAATAACAATAGCAGTCTGTCCTCTTTCTGAAGAAATGCAGCAGTCCCTATTTTTCTTCCCACCATCTGCTGCCGCCTACAGAGGACTGTTTTCAAATGAGAAGTGGAAAAGAAGGAGCAAATAGCACAGTCGCCATCAGGAATGTGGCCCTCCAGACCTCTCTATTTGGCCCTTTGGACCCTCTCCAGGAAACCCTTCCCTGCACCTGCTTCATATACATCATTTTGTGGCAGGACAGGCATCCACCCTTGACCTCTGACAACGTCCCTGCAAGGGTATGTAGAAAAGGGAACTGTTCAAAAGGTAAATATTGCATACACAGCTCACCTTTGCCTCTGGCCCCACCCACCCCTGGCATGTGGCCCCTGGAAGGCTGCCCAGAAGGGAATGTGGCCCTCCCCCCCGTTCCTGGAATCTGGAGACAGAGAGAGCTGATTGCTCTGTGCTGGATCCAAAGATGTGACGAAGGAAGATCTCCTGGAAGTGTGTTCATGCTGTGACTCCTCCACCCTCAGGTTGCATACCTGTGCAAATCATAGGTGCCGACTCCCTGGGGCCCTGGGTGCCTGAGCACCCACACAGTTCCCCATGAAGAGGTTGGGCACCCACAAATTGTTAGAATATTCCGTTCCATCTTAAAAGGAAGAGGCATGATTGTTGTGTATCACATGCATGTTTACACTCCAGCACAGCTTGCTGGGAACTTCTGTTTGTGTAGAGCTTTTGCTTATTCTGTCTTGCTTGGACATGAAAGGGAGAAGACATGTTTTCCCTTTGTCCTGATGTATGCTGAATAAACTGCATGTAAGTATGTTTTACATATGTCTCTGTCCGCCCTTCCGTTGCGAAGAGTTTGTTATCTCTGCTGGCTTGTGTGATCAGCTTCTGAAAGGCTTCTGAAGCTCTGAGTCGCAGTTTGATGCTGTTCCATGGACCGGAGTTCGCCCGGCTGCCGCCGGTGGGCTGAAGTCAGCTGGGGGCCTGCCAATTGCCCCCGTTTCCTTGGACACATCCCAACACAAATTTCGGCGCCAGGGCCATGCACAGGGCCCCAGGGACCCATGGTTGCGGGGCCAAGATGGCACCCCTGGTGCAAATTAAAGCATATATCCTCAAGGCACCACAGTCTTTGCTGACCTTTGTTCCAAGGAAACAGAACCTGTGTAAGTGCCTGGAGTCTCACTGGGTTGCTCGTAACAATATAAGATGGTGGGAGCGCTCCCCCTGAATACTGGAATTCCCAAGTGAAAAGGATCTAGGAGTCTTGGTTGACCACAAACTTGACATGAGCCAACTGTGTGACGCGGCAGCTAAAAAAGCCAATGCAATTCTGGGCTGCAGCAATAGGAGTACAGCATCTAGATCAAGGGAAGTAATAGTGCCACTGTATTCTGCTCTGGTCAGACCTCACCTGGAGTACTGTGTCCAGTTCTGGGCACCACAATTCAAGAAGGACACTGACAAACTGGAACGTGTCCAGAGGAGGGCAACCAAAATGGTCAAAGGCCTGGAAACGATGCCTTATGAGGAACGGCTAAGGGAGCTGGGCATGTTTAGCCTGGAGAAGAGGAGGTTAAGGGGTGATATGATAGCCATGTTCAAATATATAAAAGGATGTCACATAGAGGAGGGAGAAAGGTTGTTTTGTACTGCTCCAGAGAAGCGGACACGGAGCAATGGATCCAAACTACAAGAAAGAAGATTCCACCTAAACATGAGGAAGAACTTCCTGACAGTACGAGCTGTTCGACAGTGGAATTTGCAGCCAAGGAGTGTGGTGGAGTCTCCTACTTTGGAGGTCTTTAAGCAGAGGCTTGACAACCATATGTCAGGAGTGCTCTGATGGTGTTTCCTGCTTGGCAGGGGGTTGGACTCAATGGCCCTTGTGGTCTCTTCCAACTCTATGATTCTATGATTCTATGTGCACAGACAAAAACTCTGAAACATAGGGAAACTTTCCACCTGATGAGTTCTCCATAAATGTAAATACTGAAGCAATTTACAAGCTGAGAAGGGACAAGGGGAGAGGACTCACCGTTGACGGGCAACATGCACCTCCGCAGGCGGCCATACCTGCAACACATCTGCTCTCCTGGGCAGTTGCTGTGTGATGTGCACTGAGCGCCACACTCCAGCTCTTGGTCCTTCAAGTTGGTGGGGCATCTCATGGCTGGGAGAGAAAGGAAAACCGTCAGAGGCAGGGATGGGTGGAGGGCAACTGACCAACAGCACAAGAGCCTAACCCTCTCTCTACTCCTTCCAGGCAGTTTGTGATTTAAAGCTGCATGTCTGAGCACCCTTTTTTCTTTCGCTCAGCAGCTTTCCCCTCGAAAACCCACTTTTTAAAGCTCTGTTTTAGCAAACTGCAATCTGCAGGAAAATGATGTTTGCTCCCATTGAGCACTAAAGAACAGGTTTGGGGGCAGAAAGTTCTAGGGTGTTGTTGCTGTTGTTTAGTCATTTAGTCGTGTCTGCCTCTTTGTGACCCCCTGGACCAGAGCACGCCAGGCCCTCCTGTCTTCCACTGCCTCCCGCAGTTTGGTCAGACTCATGTTTGTAGCTTCGAGAACACTGTCCAGCCATCTCATCCTCTGTCGTCCCCTTCTCCTTGTGCCCTCCATCTTTCCCAACATCAGGGTCTTTTCCAGGGAGTCTCCTCTTCTCCTGAGGTGGCCAAAGTATTGGAGCCTCAGCTTCAGGATCTGTCCTTCCAGTGAGCACTCAGGGCTGATTTCATTCAGAATGGAGAGGTTTGATCTTCTTGCAGTCCATGGGACTCTCAAGAGTCTTCTCCAGCACCATAAGTCGGCTTTAAAAACCCCAAATGCTCAGACACAGAGCTTTAAAAAGTAGACAGGTGTCTGGAAAGAGCGGTGTGTGTGTGTGTGTGTGTGTGTGCATAAGCCCTGAGAGGAGATATGAGGGCCACCGTCAAATATATCGAGGGCTGTCACATGGCAGGTGGAGCAAGCTTGTTTGTTCCCGGTGGAGCAGACAGCCTTGGAAGGTAGTGGCCTGTCCTTCCTTGGAGATTTTTCAAGCAGAGGTTGGATGGCCATCTGCCAGGGACACAGGATTCCTCCAGGTGTGGTCTGGCCAGGGCAGAATAGAGGGTACTATGGCATCCCTTAATCTACTGAGACCCCTAGATCCTTCTCACATGTACTATTGGCACACCAGGTACCATCTTGCAAAGAGGCCCCAATAGTGGCACCCTTGGGAGTTTTAGTTTCCAATGCAAAAGCAGCACTACAGGGAGGGGGAGCAGGACATCTGGTGCTGCATGGGAGTCAGGGATGGGGGGAAGGACAACTGACCGGCAGCGAAGGAGCCTGCCCACAGACCCGGAAGGGGAAGTGGTGGACATACCAGGGGTTTTTGGCAGAGGCACACCAGGAGGTGCTAGGTGTTCCTCAGATGACGATGACACTGAATCTGTGGAGAAAGGAGAGATTTCCAAGGATTTGACCTCAACACAGTTAAAGCAACAGCAGCCCATACCAAGTTCTTCAGGCAACAGTAGTACCTGTGAAAAGAATCTAGGGGTCTTAGTGGAGAGACAAACTTAACAGGAGGGATTTCAGCTGGATTACAGGTGGCAGGGATGGTTAACACCCCTTCCTACACGCCTGTTCATGATCAGCTCCCCACTCCCACCTTCCCAAGAATAGCAGCAGCAGCAGCAGCAGCAACAACAACAACTGCTATTTGCATTTTGGAACCCTGTAGATTAAGCGCAAAGGTCCTTGCCAGGGCAACATCACACCTAGTTTTCAAGCACAGCTTCAAGGTTTTGCTCCATGTCCACTCACCTCCCTGAGCTGAGGCAGGTGGCACCCTGGCCCAGAAGGCTAAGAGACCCACGAGGAGGAAGGTGCACTGGGTCTTCTTCATCATCATCTCCATGGCACTTTGGCCGGCTCCAGCGTCTGTTTATTTTATACCTCCCATCGGAAAGATGGGAGGGGAGGAGGAAAGAGAGGCACAGCAGCTGGAGCCAGCCCCACCCCTGCTGGAAGAAGGAGCAGGCTGTGTTGCTGCAGATTCACACACCTGTACACCTGAGCTGCTTCTCCTGCCAAGAGAGCCATTGGACGTGCATGGTGCCACACTCCAGGAAGGTGAAGAAACAACACCAGAGTGCAAAACCTCATAGAAAAAAAAATCTTAGTAGCTGTATCCTTTTGCTTTTGAATAGATTTCTTGCTCTGAAAATAAAATTTAACAGGTTATGATCTAGAAACGCGACCGTACCGAGTGACCGTCTTGATCTGAGTACTCTATGGCAACTATGTCAGATGTTTTAACCACCCCTGGTAAAATGCCGTTTAAAATGGTCAGCAGGTGCTTCATGAAATCCATCCCAGCACATCGGCCCAATGGCTTTGGATAATTGGCCAAAATGAGCTTTTGAGGCATTAGAACCAAGTTCCATCCTTTTTTTGGACACAAAGCTGGCCGATCCTGCGGCGAATTCCCATCAATGTTTAGGGTCACCAACTCGAAGCCTCATAGAATTGTAGAGTTGGAAAGAGCCCCAAGGGATATCTAGCAATCACAGCTAAAGAATCCCTGGGGGATAACCTAACCTCTGCTGAAAATCCCCCAACCACCTTCTGAGGTTGTTTGTCCCACCGTTGAATAGCTCACAAAGTTCTTCCCGGTGTTTAGTTGGAATCCCCCTTCTTCTCTGATATATTTTCTCACCGAACCCTTCCTGTTCATTGTCAAACTGGAGGTGACAGAAACTCTGTCCCTGTGATTACACCTGCAAAATAATGTTTTAAAGCCCTCTATTTATATTGCGCTCTGTGGGCTGAGAGCTTCACCTTCCTCAGAAAGCTGGACTCCAAAAGTTCCTGAATGCTGAACCACAGAGGGAAGATTCCAGACTTCCAACCAGGCTCAGAGCTATGTAGAGACTAAAATTAAGAACAGTCTGTCTGAGCATGTGCAGAGATCATTTCCCACTCACTATGGAGCAACCCTAGCTTGTTTCCACAGTCCTGGAACTAGCTTCCAGGCCAGATATGTAGCTGTCAGAGTTGGGAAATGCTCTCTGCTTTCTTTTTATTTTTCTTATCAGTAAGGCAGCTCTAGTGGGACGTGGGTGGCGCTGTGGGTTAAACCACAGAGCCTAGGACTTGCCGATCAGAAGGTCGGCGGTTCAAATCCCCGCGACGGGGTGAGCTCCCGTTGCTCGGTCCCTGCTCCTGCCAACCTAGCAGTTCGAAAGCACGTTAAAGTGCAAGTAGAAAAATAGGTACCGCCCCGGCGGGAAGGTAAATGGCGTTTCCGTGCGCTGCTCTGGTTCTCCAGAAGCGGCTTAGTCCTGCTGGCCACATGACCCGGAAGCTGTACACCAGCTCCCTCGGCCAATAAAGCGAGATGAGCACTGCAACCCCAGAGTCAGCCACGACTGGACCTAACGGTCAGGGGTCCCTTTACCTTTAAGGCAGCTCTACCAAGGAGTAATCTCAAAGATGTCATATCCTCTTCCAAACCCGGGGTCTTGCCCGGGAGGCTCCCAGCAACATGAACCCCCTGGGGCTTGTTAGAACATAGGAACATAAGAAGAACATTTGCTGGATTCATGGGCAACCAGTTGCCTCTCCTGGGAAGCCCACAAGCAGGATTCAAGCAGAAGAGGAAATCTCCTCTCCTGCAGTTTCCAGTAGCTAGTTTTCAGAAGCATGGTCCTCTTGGCTAGTAGCCATCAATAGCCCTCTCATCCTCCATGAATTTGTCCAACCCTCTTTTAAAGCAATCTAGGTTGGTGGCATCTCTGCCTCCTGGGAGGGTGAGTTCCCTAGTTAACTACGCGCTGCATGAAAGAGTCCTTTCATTTCTCTGTCCTGGTCTCTGTCTGAACTATTGTCAAAGGTGATGGGAAGGCAGGGGTGGTCACTATCGTCCCATGAGATGAAAAGGGCAGGTCAGAAGGATAGACCCGCCCTGTCTGGAGGATCCAGACCCCACAGAGAAGGCCAGGAAGACTCCACAATATGGTTTGGTGGCGGACATATCTGGGTGGGGAAAGTGTGAGCTCAAAGGGAGATTGGTTTGATTTGGGCCATTGCTAGATCACACTTGCACCCATTTCACATGAACGGCAGAGCCCCCAATGGGAAACCAGTAGGCAGGATTTGAGCCAAGAGTCTTCTGCCATCCAGTTGTCTCTTGCAACTGGTATTCAGAAGCATTGCTGCTTCTGACTTTGGAAGCAGAGTTGAGCCATCAAAAGCCTTATTCTCCTCCATGAATTGGTCTAATCCTCTTTTAAAGTCATCCAGGTTCGTGGCCATCACTGTCACCTGATTTTTGAGCTCTCTCTATATTTTGGTTTCATATAGCTCTTTGGGCGAAAGTGGATTAATGAACAATGATGCTGACAATGATGAACTAAGCCATGGGTAGGCAAACTAAGGCCCGGGGGGCCGGATCCAGCCCAGTCACCTTCTAAATCCAGCCCGCAGATGGTCCGGGAATAAGCGTGTAGAATGTGCCCTTTTATTTAAAATGCATATCTGGGTTATTTGTGGGGCATAGGAATTCATTCATTCCCCCCCACCACAAAATATAGTCCAGCCCCCCACAATGTCTGAGGGACAGTGTACTGGCCCCCTGCTGAAAACGTTTGCTGACCCCTGAACTAAGTGATAAGTATCAAAGACGTAAGACAAAAACTCCATCTTGGAAACGCAAAGCCACCTCGGGAAAAAAAGAAGGAACTCTTGTCGCCGGCTTTCTCTTTCCAGACAAAGGATTATTCTGTTCATTTCTGAGCCTCCACCTTTCCATGGAGAAAGTCCTGACCCAGTTCTTAAAAATAATGTCCACACTTTGTTCTAAGGAAACAATAGATTAATAAGGAGCAGACGCAATTCTGGTGAACAAAAGGAGAAAAGTGTGTGACTCCCTAGAAGCATCTGGTTGGGCAAGAGGAAGCGAGATCCTGAGGGGCTGAATAGGTCCAGCAACAGGGCGGCACCCCAAGAAGGCAGGCAGGGAACTGACTTGGGGACCCCACTTCTGTTCCCTGCTCTGAGAACCATTCCCCACTGAGACCCAAAGAAGCCTCAGGCTTAGCAGAAGACCACTACAAACACACCCACAGCATACATTGAAAGCCAGGAATCTTGGAACAGGAGCTTTCCCCTTGCAGACCTACAATTCCCAGCACCTTTAACAAACTACAGTTCCCAGGATTCTTTGGGGTGGGTGTGGAAAATGTGCCTGAAATTTGCTTTCAGCATATGGGTTTGTTTATTTATTTATTTATTTGCACCCAGACCCTTTTCTCTAGGGAGATCAAGATGGTGCCCAGGTGGTTCTTCCCCACCTCATTTCATCCCCCCACCACCCTGAGAGGTAGGGTAGGCTGAGAGGCAGTGACTGGCCAAGGTCACACCCAGGGAGCTTCCTGGATGAGTGGGAGATCTGAACGCTGGTCTCCTAGGTCTGACTCTAACCACTACACCCTACTGTCTCTGACCAATGAGAGGCCCTTTCACCACTTCTACCTCAAGATCATCTGCTGCCACCTTTTATTTATTTATTGCAATGGTTGCATTTATATCCTGCCTTTCTGCCAAGGTGCTTTGCCTCTCCCAATATGCCCCGTGGAGGACCTTAAGGTCCATAAATAGCAACACCCTAGAGTTCCCGGGCCAGCTTTGGTTTCCAAACATTTTGGAAGTCGAACGGACTTCCGGAATGGATTCTGTTCAACATCCAAGATACGACTGTAGTACTGAATCAGAACAAGCAGCAGTCTGTTAAAAACCCAGCTGAAGTTTGCTCCGATTCTGTGTTAAGGAGCGTTTCTTCCCATGGGGACGCAGAGGGAGAAGCAGAAATGCGTATGAGCACATACCCACCAGCATTTCCCTAATTAAAATTGGGACACACATCTTTTGGTGCTGCGCAAATCAGCTGGTTCGGACGTCTTTTGGCAGCACTGACCCCTGTGAGAGCACGGCACCACTGGCAGCACAAGCGGCGGCTCGTTCCTGGGACATTCCGGGATCAAATCAGAAACCAGGATGGATTATGACAGCTGCTGTTTCCCTTACAGTGCAAAGCTAGAGAACAGGAGCTCTTTCTCACTCGCAGGTCTTCCTGGCATGCTACATTTCCCACTGCGGTTCTGCCCAGGGCCTGCAAGATCTCTCCCCCCCCCACTGCATTGTTCTGAACCACAAGTGACTTTGATCTTGCACAATACCTTTGATAGCATCACAGAGGCATCAAGATGTTCTGAGATGTTATGTGCAACCGATAGGGATCTTATTGTGAGCAGGGAACACTCAGTCTCTGTCACACAGACCTGGCTGCTGGGCCTGCGCATGTCTATCTGCAGCAGGTTTGAAATCTGCCTGCAGGAGGAACTCTGCAGGGATCTTCTCTGAAATATACTCTGAGTCGAGTGTGAATTTCATGCTCTTTATTCAGCTCCTAGTAGCAATGAATGAAACTTCCCCCAAAACTTCTAGCGCTCTCTCTCTCTCTCTCTCTATATATATATATTATTTATTAAGTTTTTTTAAAGTAATACAGTAAAAAATAAAAAACAAAAAATAAAAATACAAAATAAAGACAGTTAAAAAAAAAGACACATATTTTCTGTCACTTATTTTCCTTTAACTTATTTCCCGGACCTCCTCATACCTCCCTTTTTTGTATTCCACTTCAAATTATTGGTTCAGCAAATCCTTACCATTAAATTCTAACCCATTTGTAACCCTTTTTTCATATTCTCTTAAAGCATTACAGCTGGAAACCCCTTAATTACTATCCAACATCATTCTATTCTTCATTAATTTTACAATATTTCTGTAGATAATCTTTAAATTTCTTCCAATCTTCTTCCACCGACTCTTCTCCCTGGTCTCGGATTCTGCCGGTCATTTCTGCCAATTCCATGTAATCCATCACCTTCACCTGCCATTCTTCCAAGGTGGGTAGATCTTGTGTCTTCCAATACTTTGCGATGAGTATTCTTGCTGCTGTTGTGGCATACATAAAAAAGTTCTGTCCTTCTTTAACACCAATTGGCCGACGATGCCCAGGAGAAAGGCCTCTGGTTTCTTCAGGAAGGTATATTTAAATACCTTTTTCAGTTCATTATATATCATTTCCCAGAAAGCCTTAATCCTTGGGCACGTCCACCAAAGGTGAAAGAATGTACCTTCAGTTTCTTTACATTTCCAACATTTATTATCGGGCAAGTGATAGATTTTTGCAAGCTTGACTGGTGTCATGTACCATCTGTATATCATTTTCATAATATTCTCTCTTAGGGCATTACATGCCGTAAACTTCATACCTGTGGTCCATAACTGTTCCCAGTCAGCAAACATAATATTATGTCCAACATCTTTTGCCCATTTAATCATAGCAGATTTCACCGTTTCATCCTGAGTATTCCATTTCAACAGCAAGTTATACATTCTTGACAAATTCTTAGTTTTGGGTTCTAACAGTTCTGTTTCTAGTTTTGACTTTTCCACCTGGAAGCCAATTTTCTTATCCAAATTATATGCTTCCATTATCTGATAATAATGAAGCCAGTCTCTCACTTTGTTTTTTAATTTCTCGAAACTCTGCAATTTCAATTTGTCTCCTTCTTGTTCCAAAATTTCCCAATATTTCGGCAATTTGGCCTCCATATTGAGCCTTTTCAAAGCTTCCGCTTCCATCGGTGACAACCACCTTGGGGTTTTATTTTCCAATAAATCCTTGTATCTTATCCAAACATTAAACAATGCTTTCCTGACAATATGATTTTTGAATGCTTTGTGTGCTTTGACTTTATCATACCATAAATATGCATGCCATCCAAATACGTTGTTAAAACCTTCTAAATCCAAAATGTCTGTATTTTCAAGAAGCAGCCATTCTTTCAACCAGCAAAAAGCTGCTGATTCATAGTAAAGTTTAAAGTCTGGCAGGGCGAATCCACCTCTTTCCTTTGCATCAGTTAATATCTTAAATTTTATTCTGGGCTTCTTGCCCTGCCAGACAAATCTAGAAATATCTCTCTGCCACTTCTTGAAACAGTCCATCTTGTCCACAATTTGCAATGTCTGAAACAAAAACAACATTCTAGGCAATACATTCATTTTTGTCACAGCAATACGACCCAACAGTGAAAGCTTCAAGTTTTTCTAAATCTTTTTTCACTTTGGCCCAGCATTTTTCATAATTGTCTTTAAATAAATTCCCATTTTTTTGCTGTCATATTAATCCCCAAGTATTTCACTTTCTTAACCACAGTCAAGCCTGTCTCATTCTGAAACCTCTCTCTTTCAATCAGTGTTAAATTTTTCTCTAAAACCTTAGTTCAGTGTTTCCCAACCTTTTTTGGGCAAAGGCACACTTGTTTCATGAAAAAAATCTCGAGGCACACCACCATTACAGCCCCGTGACGTCAGCGCGCAGCGTCACGCCGGGAGGGACATGAATTGCTAGCAAATTACATAATCACCTCCTTGAGGGCTGGATCATCTTCTCCGAAGGCAGAACCCCATTAATTAACAGCACAGACTCACACCATAGCCAAGACGAGGGGGGGAAACCTCAGTCATGCACAGTCATGCACATGTGGGGGCTAAATGAGGACGAAGACCAGGCAGAGAGCAGGGTTCAAATCACCCCACCTGGCCAGGACAATCCCTGGGTGCTCCCTTGGGCCACTCGCCTGACCCACCTCGCAGGGCTGTTGTTGCGAGGATAACACGGGGAGAACCACGTGCGCCCCCGGGAGCTCCTTGGAGGAGAAAGCGGGCGATGAATGCAATGCACGAAATATATGAGAGGCGACCAGGTTTTGCAGGTGAGGGGCCCCCGCCAGCCTCCGCTTCCAACACCCGGCGCAACGACGCTGAAGTTTCCCCCCGGGCTCGGCTCGGGGAGCAGCACTGCTCCCCCCTGGCTCCCCTTCGCCCTCCCGGCTCTCTCTGCCGCCCACTGGGGACCCCCCTCACCTGCCAAGTCCGGAGCGCCGGTGGAAGTTGCATGCATGCATGCAGGGCGCCACGTTGCCATTGCATTGCACTGCACTCCAAGCAACGCCTGCACGCATGCATTGCCTTGCACGCACGCCAAGGGGTCTCCCCGCGGTCCGATGCGTCCCCTCCGGCGCGGATGCAGCATTGCAAAAATACCCCCCCCCGACGCAGCCCTACCTGGGGGGCAGCCTCCACCGCTCCACCTCCGCGGGGATCCCCGGGCTCCATCCTGCTGCCCAATCTCCGCGGGGGCGCAGGCAGGCTGCGCGGGGTCTGCGCGGAAGAGCCCCTGCCCGCCCGGCCGCCGCCGCCGCGCTCATTCCATGGCCAGGAGAAGAGCGCTTCAAATAAAACGCCCGGCCCGCCAGGCCACGCTGGGAAACGTAGTTTGCGCACCCCGCGCGGGCGCGGAGCCCAAGGGCGAGGGGACTACGGATCCCGGCAGCCCCCGCGCCGGGGACGGAGGGGGAGAGGCCGGGTGCAGGGATGGAGGGACGGGTGGGCGAGCGAGTGAGTGAGTGGCAGCCGCCAAGCCTTGGCTGAGAGCCAGGAAGGGCCTCCCCGGAGGAGGAGGAGGGAGGCGCAGAGCGGGAGGAAGGGAGGGAACCCCAGGGGTCATCTAGTGATGGCGCCCCAATCGAGAATTTGACTTCTAAAAAAAAAAATCTTTCAATTTTTTAAATTTTTCCCGCGGCACACCAGGCAACATCTCGCGGCACACTAGTGTGCCACGGAACAGTGGTTGGGAAACACTGCCTTAGTTTTTAGCTTGTTCAGTTTAAATCCTGCCACTTGACCAAATTCTTGAATCAGTTCTAAAACTCTTTTAGTACTAGATTCTGGCTCCTGTAGCGTCAATACTAAATCATCTGCAAATGCTCTCAGTTTGTACTGTTTGGCTCCGACCTGTATACAGTGGTGCCTCGCAAGACGAAATTAATTCTTTCTGCAAGTTTTGTCGTCTTGCGAGTTTTTCGTCTTGCAAAGCACAGTTTCCCATAGGAATGCATTGAAAATCAATCAATGCGTTCCTAAGGAGACCGTCGGGGACAGAGGGGAAGCGCCGCGCGCCTTCTCCTCTGTCCCCGGACCTGTTTTAAAGCAAGGGGCAGCGGGGAGAAGATTGCTTCTCCCCGTTGCCTCCCCCGCAATCTCCGGGGACAGAGGGGAAGGCGCGCCCCTTGCTTCAAAAGGGGTCCGGGGAGAGAGGGGCAGGCGCGCGCGCCTTTCCCTCTGTCCCCTCTTTTGAAGCAAGGGGCGGAGGGGAGAAGATCGCTTCTCCCCGTTGCTGCCCCTTGCTTCAAAAGGGGTCCGGGGAGAAAGGGGAAGACGCGCGCGCTTTCCCCTCTGTCCCCTCTTTTGAAGCAAGGGGCGAAGGGGAGAAGATCGCTTCTCCCGGTTGCTGCCCCTTGCTTCAAAAGGGGTCCGGGGAGAGAGGGGCAGGCGCGCGCGCCTTTCCCTCTGTCCCCTCTTTTGAAGCAAGGGGCGGAGGGGAGAAGATCGCTTCTCCCCGTTGCTGCCCCTTGCTTCAAAAGGGGTCCGGGGAGAAAGGGGAAGACGCGCGCGCTTTCCCCTCTGTCCCCTCTTTTGAAGCAAGGGGCGGAGGGGAGAAGATCGCTCCTCCGCGTTGCCGCCCCTTGCTTCAAAAGATGTCCGGGAACAGCGGGGAAGATGCCAGCATTTTTAAAAACCTCGGGACAGCGGGGGACTTCTCTGCTGTCCGGGGCGATTTTAAAATGCTGGCGGGCGGCAGCGCTGCCGCCCGCCAGCATTTTAAAATCGCCCCGACAGCGGAGAAGTCCTCCGCTGTCCCGGGGTTTTAAAAAAACCTCTCCGCCCCCCCCCAGGCTTCAGAGCAGCCTTCCAAAGCCTGGCGGCGGGAGGAGGTCTCTCCGCCCCCCCCCGCCAGGCTTCGGAGGAGGTCCGAGGACAGTGGGGAAGACGTGCTGCGCTTCCCAGCTGTCCCGGAGATTTCCCTATGGGCTTTCGTCTTGCGAAGGAAGCCCATAGGGAAATTCGTTTTGCGAAGCGTCTCCAAAACGGAAAACCCTTTCGTCTAGCGGGTTTTCCGTCTTGCGAGGCGTTCGTCTTGCGGGGCACCACTGTACCTTCAACCAACCGGTCCCTTCTAATCATATTTAGCAGAAACTCCAGGACCGATATAAAAAGCAGTGGGGAGATTGGATACCCCTGTCGTGTCCCTTTTTCTATCTTAAATTCTTCCGTCACCACATTGTTTACAATTAGTTTAGCCTTTTGTTCAGAGTATATTGCACCTATACCATTTTCAAAACGTCTAGCTATATATACATTATTTACACAATGGGCCGCATGTGATTGGCTAATTCTGGGCTGCTCCTGTAGGCCAATCAGGTTGCGGCTTCACTTCCTCCAGAAGCCTGATTGGCTGCTCCTGCAGGCCAATCAGGTCACTGATTCACTTCCACCTGGAGCTGGATTGGGTGGCTCCTGCGGACCAGTCAGACTGCTGCATTCTGGATCCTATTGTTCTAGGATTCAGCTTAATACATAACTCACTCTTCCTTCCTTCCTTCCTTCCTTCCTTCCTTCCTTCCTTCCTTCCTTCCTTCCTTCCTTCCTATAAATGATTTTTATTGGTTTTACATATAATCACTTTATGTAACCTCTTACTTCATCTCTTTGGCTCGACTGAACCTCATGACTTCCTTCCCTCGCATCTGGTGGTTTGCAAAATTAATCTTCACATCTTCACATTTCGCTTCGTTTCCTACCCTTGTTATATCATTACCTAAAATATTATATTACTCAACCTGGATAGGTAGCAATTTCATCTTACAGATCTTCAGATAACCTTGCTAATGATGTTAATTGCTTCCAGTTGTATTTCAAATATAATATAAATTTGTTCCAGTCCTTTTGGAATGCTTGGTCTCGCTGGTTCAGAATTCTTCCTGTCAGTTTCGCCAGTTCTGCAAAGTCCATCATCTTCATCTGCCACTCTTCTTTTGTTGGTAACTCCTGTTGTTTCCATCTTTGGGCTAACAAAATTCTTGCCGCAGTTGTTGCATATAAGAATTTTTTTTTATCTTGTCTCTACCCACTATACCCAAACAAAAGGGCTTGTGGGGATCCTCTCCTTTCTTAATAAGTTCCTCAAAGGCAGGGTCGTCTTACCCATAGAGGCTAGTGGCACGGGACGCCAGGGCGCCAAGTTCTGGAGGGCGCCAGGGAAGAGGCGGAGTGTGATGGCCTGGGAATCGGATTCAGAGGCTGAACCTGAGGAATCCCAGCCTGCACAGGGGTCCCCGCCTCCAGGGCCGGCTGAGCAGGGGCGGGGGCTTGAACCTGAAGGGCCCTCACCTGTGCCGGATCCTCAGGAGCAGGCACCAGCTGAATCTGCTCTGGCTCCGGAGGTGATGGAGGACCCATTGCTCCACTCTCAGCCCCGTCAGAGGAAGCGGAGGTGGCCTCTGGGTCCGGTCACCCTCCAGCCTCTCCAGAGGCTCAGGGCAGAGAGGCGGGGGGAACTAAGTTCCCGCAGGAGGAGTGCTCGCCTCCAGGCCAGGAGAGGCGAGTCACCTGTGGACCGGGGCCACCCTATGCCTCAGAGGAGATAAAGGCCAGCCCGCCCAGTCCCAGGTTGTGGGAGCAACATTGTTGGTTACCTGCTCCTGCCGGCATCCTGTCCTGCTTTCTGCCAGAGTTCCTGCCCATGCCCGACTCCCTGCCTTGGACCCCGCTTCAGCCTCGGACCAGACATGGACCACGCTGAATGGTACCCCCCCTGGGACCAGCACATGGAGGCTGGACGCAGCGCCTCCCGGCTGTTAGGATATAGTTCCATTCCACCTTTAGAACAGATGTGTGGCTTGTTGTAGGTCACATGTCTGTTTGCTTCCAGCATGTATATAGGAAGTGCAGTGTAAGCGATGGAAGTCAATCAATGAAGTTTTATTTTTGAGATATTTGTAGAATAAATTTGGAAGAAATTCTTCCAACTTTTCTTCTCCTTCTCTTTATTTTTTCTTTTTCTTTCTTCTTTCTTCCTTTTTCTCTTTTGTTCTTTTTTTGTATATGTGTGCTTATCTCAAATGTATATGTATGTATGTATGTATGTATGTATGTATGTATTTGCAATATTTTGTTTATATGTTGTAATTATGTTAAATAAATTAATAAAAATTAATAATAAAATAAACTTCTGCTGAATATATCTCTATTCCACAAGGTCTGGGCAGCCAATTAACAATACATCCATCCGCAGTGGTTAATGGTTAACTCTGCCATGGTTTTTATTGTACAGCTTTTATGTTTTATTCTTGTAAACTGCTGTGATGCATGTTTTTAATGATGCAGTGATCTATATATATATATATTTATAAACGAACAAGCATGGTGCCTTCCAGTGGTTGTTGGGCTCCATCACCCACCCGCCCTTGCCAGCATGGCCAAGGGTCAGAGAAGAGGGCACTGTGATGCTGGCACCACTCCAGACTGGAAGTTGCCCTGCTGCTGGACTGCATTAGGTGCCACCTTGGAAATAAAGAGCACTTGCCTCTTCCCTCACAATTCATACCAGGCCCAAGGACCCCTTTACACTGCCCTGCTATGCGGGGTGAGGGGTGGGGTGCTTGCTTTTCTGATGTGGGGAGGGGCAGCAGGAAAAGGTGGGCTTTGGACAGGCTGCAGAGGCAGGCAACGCCAAGAACTGGACTCAGGGGGTGCTGGTGTTTATCCTGGAGAGTGAAGATGATCAGAGCAACCTCCCCAAAGATGGAGGGAGGGCAGTTGTTGCCAAGCAGTGATAACTAGAGACTGAGTTTCCACACAATGAACCTGCGCAACCAGCGGCAAAGTCCCAAGGGTGGATTTCCTTTGCAGCCCAGGTGCTGAGCATCTGACCTGCAGAGCTGCCCCCAGCAGCTAGTACATCCTGGGATCTAGGCTGAGAAAAAGCTTGACCTCTGGAACATGCTCACCTCAACATGGGGAATTGCAGTTGTCCTATCAACGAACCCTCAGGTCTGTGGCTGTTGAATAAAGGTAAAGGTAAAGGGACCCCTGACCATTAGGTCCAGTCGTGGCCAGCTCTGGGGTTGTGGTGCTCATCTCGCTTTATTGGCCAAGGGAGCCGGCGTACAGCTTCCGGATAATGTGGCCAGCATCACTAAGCCATTTCTGGTGAACCAGAGCAGCGCACGGAAATGCCGTTTACCTTCCCGCCAGAGTGGTACCTATGTATCTACTTGTACTTTGACGGGCTTTCGAACTGCTAGGTGGGCAGGAGCCGGGACCAAGCAACGGGAGCTCACCCCGTCGTGGGGATTCGAACTGCCAACCTTCTGATCGGCAAGTCCTAGGCTCTGTGGTTTAACCCACAACACCACCTGCGTCCCAAGCAGCTGCTGAATGCTGAGTGCTAAATTGGCTCAGAGTAAGGCCTCCCTCATCCATGATCCATGCAGATGAGGAGGTTGAGCTGGTCTGCATCACTGGAACGTGGGGGGCTGAGGATGGTGGAGTTTGTCTTACTCAGCTGCCTCAATATGGTTCGGAAGCTTCAGCTGGTGCAAAATTTGGTGGCAAGGTTGCGCACTGGGCAAGACGGTTTGAGCATACAGTCTTGCCTGACTCCTCAATGCCTTGGGAGTCAAATGTGCCAGCTCCCACACAACCGAAAACCGGAAGTGAGTGTTTTGGTTTTCAAAGTTTTTTGGGAAGCCGCGCGTCCGGCGTGGCTTCCGCTGTTGTTTCTGGCAAACCTGCGTAATCAGAAACCAATCGGATGCCACGCCTTGGTTTCTGAACTTTTTGGAAGTCAAATGGACTTCCAGAATGGATTTCATTTGACTTCCGAGGTACGTCAGTATTGCACTGATCCTGGCCTGACTGCACCGGCTGCCAATTAGTTTCTGCTTTTGACCTATAAAGCCTAAGTGCCTCAGGACCGCAAGACCTCTCCCCATATTAACCCTGCGATTGCCACTGGAGGCCCTTCTCCATGTGCCTTCTCTGCAAGATGTTCGGAGGGCGGCAACACGGAACAGGCTTTTTCTGTGGTGGCTTCCCACTTCATGGACATCTTCATTATATATCTTTAGGCATCAGGCAAACATGTTCTTCTTCAGCCTGGCCTTGGGCTGATTAACATCCTGGCCTTTTAAATGTGCTTGTGGGAGGGGGGTTGTTGGTTTGCTTTTATTTTATTGTGTATTTTGTCTTCTCATTTTGTATTTTTTATGTTGTGAACCGCCCTTTGATCTTTGATTGAACAGCGGCATGCAAATTTTATAAATACAGTGGTACCTCGAGTTACAGCTGCTTCAGGTTACATACGCTTCAGGTTGCAGACTCCGCTAACCCAGAAATATTACCTCGGGTTAAGAACTTTGCTTCAGGATGAGAACAGAAATCGCACGACGGTGGCACAGCGGCAGCGGGAGGCCCCATTAGCTAAAGTGGTACCTCAGGTTAAGAACAGTTTCAGGTTAAGAACAGACCTCCAGAACGAATTAAATACTTAACCCGAGGTACCACTGTAAAATAACAGATAATTCTAATAATGTTTTGGATGGTTATTTGTTGTTGCTGCTGTTTTAAAAAATGAACACTCCTGTTTTAATGCATATCGTATTTTGTATTTTATTGTTTTTGTAAATCACTTTGGGAAATGCCTTTGGTTGTGTGGAACAATGTATAAACCAGATTAACTGAGCTAACTAATTCTGCCTATCTGGCTATGTGCTGTTTTGTGGTTTGCCTCAGACGCCAAAATGTCTCCAGCTGGCCCTGCCTAGTTCCCCCCTGGTTCTTTGGACCACAACTTCCACCAGCTCCTCCCCTCCAACAGCACTGACTGGCGGCTGATGGGAGTTGCAGTTCCAAGCATCAAGACAGCACCAGGTAGGGGCGAAAAAGGTGTTTGGGACCTTTCTAGTAGGAAAACCTACCAAAAATCTGAAATGGATGGCTGCCGAAAATGACACACCCTCAAATTTTGTAATTTTGATATGGAAAAAACTCTTTCAGTTTCGCAGGGATATGAGAAGTGTGAAATGCAGAGCAAACTAGTGAAGTATCAATGCACAGAGCTGCAACTTGCTCCCCCAGGAAGCAGCGATGGTGACCAACTTGGATGGCATTTCCGCGGGGCCTGTAAGGCAGAGTTGTTCCGCCTGGCCTTTGGCTTGGAATCAACTTGATCCCCTGCCCCTCTTTCCTTTATCCTATGATGGAACTCCTATTTGGGGACTTCCCTGGCTTTTTTCTGGCCCACGTAGGACCAGTCTGGATAGTTAGCCTTGGTGTAGACTTCACGTTTTCATCCCCAGAAAGATTTTGATTTGAGTTTCCATTGAAATGAGGCTGCATTTTAATGTTGTCTTTTAATCTTGTTTTTAAGTTGTATTTTAATTGTTTTATATCTGGCGTTAGCCGCCCTGAGCCCAGTCTTGCCTGGGGAGGGCGGGGTATAAATAAATTATTATTATTATTGTCAGGGAACTGCCATCGGAGGCAAGAGTGGAGGTAAGGCTCCCCGACGATGCGGGAGAAGGGACCAGCAGAGGGAGAGAGAACACTTCCTCTGGGGAAGGAAATCAGCGTGACACCTGGGAGGAAGGGGAGCAGGGAAGGACTTCGGAGAGAGGGCTCCAGGACTCTTCCACAGAGACCAGCGGGGAGAGTCCAGGACCTCCGCTGGCCACGCCCACTCTGCGCAGAAGAGTTCCGCGCAGGGAGTCTAGGCGGAGACTTGGTGTCAAGGAGTTTTTATGTTGGAAGAAGTTTAGGAAACGCCCACTGACGGATTCTGCCAGCGACTGACACAGCCACGGAGTAAAGGCTGTCCAGCCAGGGAAAGGTTTAGCCAGGGAACGTTGCCTAGAGCATCCGCATCCTCTACGCACAAGCAACCCCCAATTCCCTTTACAATTATTATTATTATTATTATTATTATTATTATTATTATTATTATTATATAAATTCCTGGAGGAGGAGAAGGCTATTGATGGCTGCTAGCCCCAATAGCTATGCTTTCCATAATCAGAGGCAGGGATACTTCTGAATCTGAATTCTCTCCCCTCCTTCCTCTTGTGCTTGAATCCTGCTTACTGGTTTCCCATTAGGGCATCTGGTTGGCCACTGTGGGAACAGGGTGCTGGACTAGAGGGGCCCCCATTGGCCTGATCCAGCCAATTCACCTTATGCTCTTATGTTATGTTCTTATGTAAGCCTTTGGTCTGATCCAGCGGCCAGACTTTTATGTTAACTCAAGAACCAGATTCAGAGGATGCAGCCGAACATCTCATGTCTTTATTTTTGGAGAGCAGAGTTGACGCCACCAGCCTCCCTGAAGGTGGAGGTGGGAGGGAGTCGAGGGCCCCAGGTTGGTGTCTCTTCCTCGGACTTTGAGGGGTCAGTCTGGAGAATCGTGCAGGCAAGGGAATATGTCAGTGAATTACTCAATCAGATGTTGTGGTGGAGTTTGCTGTGGAAAGGAAAGAGAGGCAGTTAAAGGGCAGGAAGGAGACTCTTGCCTTGAACTAGCACACAAGAGTCCGTGGCCAGCAATGCAGATGTTGGAGACCCTGCCTCCTGTCTGTTTCCCAAGCCAGTCCCATTCCTGAAGGACAGATCCTCTTTGTTTTTCACCTGGTTTACTTGAAGTTCCGCAGACCATTTTGCACTCCAGTCTCGTGTAAAACCGATTGTCATTCCCTTTGCAACCGCCATAAACAAACTTCTTGCAGGAGGAAAGAGTTGAATTGTAGTAGAAGAATTCTGAGTAAGCGCGACATGGGCCAGTCTCACTGGGCAGCTCACAAACCTCTGGGGTGGAAGTAGAAAAAGTGGTGGTGGATACACACGCACACACAATTGTATAGCAAATGAATGCAGAATATAAAGTCAACATAATACACACCTCACCGCCCATAAAAAACCAAGAGAGCAAGAGCATTAGCACCATATAGAAAGAACTCATACATCAATGGGAGGCAAAAGGCTGCCTCTCCCCATGTGAACCTACTCAGACCCTGAGATCATCTTCTGAGGGCCTCCTTCGTGTGCCTCCTTCTCAAGAGGTCCATAGGGTGGCAACGCGAGAACGGGGCCTTCTCTGCAATGGCTCCCCATCTATGGAATGCTACCCCCAGGGAAGTTTGCCTGGCGCCTTCATTATACACCTTTAGGGACCCGGCAAAAACATTCCTCTTTAACCAGGCCTTTGGTTGATTGACATCCTATGACCTTTTACAATGTGTTGGGGAGTCGGGTTGTTCTTGCTTTTATTTTTATTATCTATTTTGTGGTTTTATATTGTGGTTTTATGTTATGAGCTGCCTTGAAATTGTGGATACAGGGCAGTATAAAAATGTAATAAATAACAGCAGTAATAAAGAGTAAGTACGCACGCAAGAACAGGAACTGGACCTGAACAGAAGGGTGGGAGAAAGTCATGCAGGCTAAATTGTCAAATGGAGAAAGCCTTTACAGCCCCACACTTCCAGCCCCACGCACACTGCCGTAATTGAAGGACAATATCGCCAGATTCCTTCTGAATGGAGAGTTTGGTCATGTGGCTGAAGATTTACCCTACAACTTCCTGGTTTGCTCAATCGATGAAGACTGAAGAGCAACCTTGTTCAAAGGTTTAAATCTTATAGTTGAGCCATTGATTGGGTATCGGATTTTATTGGAGGACAGGCCCCCCAATACCTCTGAAAAAGAGGCTCGTTTTGCCCTTAGATCTGCAATTTTAAGGACAAAAATTTGTGGGAATGGTAAGGTAAATTATTCAGGGGAGCAGACCCTTATCTGACAGAACGCCTGATTTTAATAAACATTTTAGCTGTGCAGTGTTTACACGGTTCTGTTTAATGTATTTCATTCTGTTTTATGTATTTTGTTTTGCAGTGGCTTTGGCTAAACAAATAAATAATATTCCTAAAAGCAAACTCAATGCACATGACTTCCCCCCAGAGCATCCTGGGAACTTCAGCTTTCCTCCACAGAGCTATCTTTTCCAGTTCTCTTAACAAACTACATTTCCCAGGATTCTGTGGGGGGAGTCACGTGCTTTAAATGTGCATTGAAGAGATGCCTTGAATGCATCGTGTGGACCTGCCCTCTTTGAGCACAATTGTGTCCCTCTGACATGTGGGCTGTGACTCCCTTTCAAGGAGGTTTTGGCAGTGCATGAAAGGCGTGCGCTGTACCTGGGCTGATTTTCCCGCAGGCCTTCTCGCATGCCTTCTTGGTTTTGAACCTGTTGCTGTTGCCCCCGCAGCCCCCGTAGATGAACCGCAGGCACCTCTTCTGTGACGGGCTGTAGTAGTATCGTGGCATGTAGCCGTAGCACAGTCCACCATCAGGAGGCAACTGGCACCGGTCCCTACGGACTGTAGGAAGAAGAAGGGAAGGTTTGGGGTGTGGCCTGACTAGCTCTGTGCTACTGCCCGGGTACCCCAAGAGGAAAAGGTGTGAGGAAAGGGGTGTGGCTTTGCCAGTACCTGAGTCCAGGCAGCCCAGGCTGCACCCATTGAAGCAGCACTTCTGTTTGAGGGGGCAGTCTCGGTCATCTTTACAGGTGTCATTGCAGGGCGCAAAGGTGTACACCAGTTCCCTTTTGGGACACACGCCAGGGTGCTCTGGAAGAAAAGAGTTGGAGAAGACAACTACTGTATTTTTCGCTCCACAAGACGCACCTGACATAAGACGTGCCTAGCTTTTAGAGGAGGAAAGGGGGAAAGCCCTGTTTTTTGAGGATCAGCTCTAAGTCGTTGAGCTTACTTTGCAAAGAGAAAAAATCCTGTTTTTATGGGGTTCAACTCAATTCTGCAGCTTCTTTAGGAAAGAAAAGGGAGCCGTTTCTACAGTTTCCAGACAGATAATCTAATCAGCCAGTCACATGTCGCTGGGGGAACAAACAGTCTCCGTCTGCAGAACATTCAACAATAGAGGCCTGGGCAAGGAGCCGGAAAGGGAGCCAGCGATTGACCACACATTCGCTCCAAAAGACGCACAGACATTTCTCCTTACTTTTGAGGAGGAAAAAGGTGTGTATTATGGAACGAAAAATACGGTAGCTTAGCTGTGCTTCCTGAATCACGGGGGTGGGGGTGGGGGTGGGGGGTGGACTAGATGGCTGTCCAACTCTACAGTTGCATGATGCTACAAGGAGAAGCTTTGTTGGTGCCCAGTGAGACATGAGCCTAGTCAAGAACATAGGAGGAACTCTGTGGTAGGATCAGGCCAAGAGCTCATCTAGTCCAGCTTCCTGTTCTCATGGTGCCCAACCAGATGCCTCACTGGAGAAGCCCACAAGCAGGGCCTGAGGGCAACAGCCCTGTTTCCAGAAGCTGGTGTGCAGACGCACACTGCCCCTGACCAAGGAGGCTCTACAACCAGCCATACTTTTGCTGAGGAAGCCTGATGGAGAGTCTGAGTCTCTCCATAACAGGCTCTGCTCCCTCCTCCCAGCAGCTGCCAGGACAGGCTCTCTCCCTCCTGATGATCTCAATGGGCTTTCAGAGCTGCAAACACAAGACCTAGTATTTTTGCAAGAATAAGGGTTCTGAAATCAGGATGGTGGAAATGTAGTCCCCCCTCTCTCACACACATCTCAGGCCTGGAATGCTTAAAATACATGCTTTTGCAAATAAAATTTTCCTTAATACAACACATTTATGTCTGTTGTTTTCACAAACTTATGCCTTTTTAATGCACACTTTACCCTGTCAAATGCATTTTTGTTGACATTCCTTGGTTGGGGAACTGTATTGCAAAATTCGGAGATGTGTGAATTTTGTAGGATGGCTGTGTTTCAGTTTGCATATTGTGTTGGAAAGCATGAAGAAAAGAGGCTTGATTTTAAGTGTGAGCTGAATCTCGTTTCTTCCCTGCCCTTAACCATAACACATCTTGATACTGAAGGATGGAGCAATCTGTCAGGGTGGGCTTTCTCTTTTCCAAACTTATTTCTCCTTTACCCTGAACATTCTCTCTATTTCCCTATCACTTTGCACAACAGTTCATGAAAACTGGGGTATGCAATGCTGCCAATGTTTGCATGAAATTCCCTCTGATACAGTGCAGTTTTGTACATTATTTCTACTACAGTCATACCTCTTCTTGCGTTTGCTTCACGTTGTGAATTTTCACGTTGCGAACGCAGCAAACCCGGAAGTGTATACTAATGGGCTTTGCCACACCGCACACGCAGAAGCATTCTGTACGCTTTGTGCATGCTCAGAAGCATTCTGCATGCTTCGCACATGAGCAAAACCACTCTATCGCGCTCCACACGTGCACAGAAGTGCCACTCTAGTTGTGGAGTTTTTGGGGTGCAAATAGCACCCTGGAACGGATCGCATCCTCAACTAGAGGTACCACTGTACTGTTTTGCACCCTTCTCCTTTCAGTAAGGAATTTTCTGTTTCAGAGTTGCATCACAAAATCCAGACAATTGTGAACTTCAACAGCATTTTGGTTGGCTTCCTAGTTCAGCAAGTGTGAATTAGGTTGTTTTGCCTTTAAATGCAAACTGAATTATACCCCCCCCCATCATTGGCACCCATGGGAGTGGAGAGTCAGGGAGTGGCTCCCAACCACTTTCCCCTTTCATTCTGATTGGGTTCCCACGCATTGCCCAGCTGTTCTTTGTCCTTGCTGGAAAAGCCGTACCTTCCTCAGCCTTTACACACAGCTGGTGGCATCCGTATCTGCAGCACTTCCTCCTTGGGATGTGGAGACCAAAGCCACAGTCCAAGTCGGTTGTGCAGCTGGTCAAGCAGTGGCGGTCCAGCCGGCGTTGCGTCCTTGGGCAGTATCCGGGCATGGCTGGGGAGGAAGAGGGAGCAACAGGTGGAAAGGCAGAAGGAGATTCTGCAGAGGCCACGGAGAACCTTTGGGCAGATCGTATGAGACTGATGTGCCATGATGACACTAAGAACATACAAGAGGAAGCTGCTGGATCAGAGCAGCATTCTGCTTTCACAGTGGCCAACAAGATGCCAGCCTGCACAACAGCCCTCTCCCCTCTTGTGGTTTCTAGCAACTGGGATTCAGAACTATTTCTGCCTCCAGCCGCGGAGGACAACTCTAACCCTCCAGATGTTTTTAGACTCCACTTCCCCCATCCCTGACCATTGGCCATGCTGGCTGCAGAGGATGACAGGAGCTAGAGTCCAGCAGCGTCCCAAAGGCCACACTTTCCCCATCCCTGGCACAAGATGAGAGGGTCCATGGAGATGGGTGGCCAAGGGCGCCTTATTTGGGTGCTGGCCTTCTTCTCTCCTGGCATCTCCTGTCCGAGGGTCCCTGAAACCAGAATGGCAACCTCCCTTTGCCCTTACCTTCGGAAGGGAGCCGGCACTGTCGCCCACAGATGGTCCGGCAGCAGCGCTCGTTCCCTGGGCAGCTGGCATCCGTGGAGCAGAACTGGCCACACATCACCTCACCTTCCACCCGAGCAGGACATGTGCCAGGCTTGACTGGAAGAGTTGTTGCTGGAAGAGAACATGGGGCAGGCTGACTCCTTCGCTGGTATGACCCCCTGGGAAACTACAAGCCCTTCCTAACAAGCAAACTATGTGGGCTGATTTATGATAAGTAACCCAAAACGTCTCAGAACACTTGTTGGCTCCAGTGACTTTCCCTGCCATCATTTTCTTTCCACCCCATGCAGTGTGTGGCCATTCTCTCTCTCTCTGGGCCAGAGACTTTTGCAGCCAGCATTGAGAGACCTTCCTGTTGACCCTCCTGGCGTTCCTGAGTCTTTAATTTCCAAAACGTAAGAAGGGCTTCCTATCAGGGAGAGGTGAACACATAGAGAATAGGAAGGAGACTCCCCCCTCCACCTTGGGAAACAGCTTGCCTCCAGGTCAGGAAGGCTCACAGGGACCGGGATTTCTGTGAGTAGCTGAGCCTTCTCCACCTCTGCTTAAAGATTGGTGGGGAGGAGGAGAAACCTGTTGGGTTTATTGTTGCATTTCCTCTGCTCTTTCCTAGCTGCTGAGTTTGTATCGTTGGACTGCTGTGCTAAAAGCTTACTTTCTTTACTTGCAAGTAAACACCTCTGTCGTTGGACAGGAGCCACAATGAACAGCATCATGATATTTAAAATGTTATTTCCAATTCATTTCCTAGTGATCCCTAGGATGGAATCTGCCATTTTTGTAGCTGCTGCCCAATGAGTCAAGACCTTAACTGAATTATTTGATATGTCCTCTAGGTCTTACTCCTGGTCAGTCACCACCTGTCCAGACCCCATGAACATCTATGTGCAATTGCAGTTTTGGAGTGGTCTTAAATGTGAATCACTTGACTCTTGTTTACACTGAATTGCATTTGCCATTTTACCTCCCATTCACTCAGTTTGGAGAGGTCCTTCTGGAGCTCTTCACAATCGCTTCTTAATTCTGAAACTACCATCAGCAAACTCACTGCTCCCCCCTAATTCTAGGCCACTTATGAACATGTCAACAAGTTCAGATCCCAACGCCAATCCTTGGGGACCCCACTTTCTACATCCCTCCAAATATTCCTGCTCTCTGCTTCATGTTTCTTTACCTGTTCCTGATCAGCACGAGGACCCCTCTTCTTGGTCCAACCCTCTTATTCTCACAGCTCCACTTATTCCAATGATTTTGGCTGAAAATCTTTGGCTCCTCCCTCCGCCTCCACCTGACCGTTTGTCTCGGGGTCTTACCTGGGCGCATGCACCGGCGTTCACAGGCACTGCGACTGTGGAAGTTGTTGGCATTCCCTAAGCAGCCCCCATAGACAAAAACCAGGCACCTCCCGACCCTCGGGTTGTAGTACCAGCGAACGAACAGGGCCAGACAGTTGCCTCTCTGAGGAGGAAGTCTGCAGATATCTGCGGGACAAGAAGAGACGCAACAGAATCGAAAACAATATACAGAGTTTAGAGCCCAGAACTTCTGATGTTGGAGGAGCAACGCTAGCAATAGACTTGCAAAGTCCTCTGAAGGCAGCCCCACAAGCACAGCTTGCTTTCTGCTGCTGCAGAGGAGAGGACGTGAATCAATGGATTCAGAAGACAAGGAAGGAGGGTCTGGCTAAACATTAGGAAAAAAGCTCTGACAGTAAGAACTGTTGAACAGTGGACTGGACTTTCTAAGAAGGCTTTCTTTGGGGGGAGGTTTTTTAAAAGGGGTTGGATGGTCACTGGTCAGGAATTATTTAGCTGTGATTCTTGCACTGCAGGGAGATGGACTGGAAACCCCTTGGGATTCCTTCCAACTCTACAATTCTATGATTCTCAGATTGGGCTGAAAGTATTTCTCCTGTCTTACCACAAAAGCCCAGCAGGTAGCACCACCCTATCTGCCATTCGAAACAGGCTTTGGTGGCATTCTGTCCCAGTGAGGATCAAGCCCCCTGATGAAGCTGCAGAGCTGCAGGGAGACACATGTATGAGGTTCTTAGAGGAAGTCAGAAGCGTACTGTAAGTTGCGTCTTATAGAGTTGTGCAGCCTGGTGTCGCCCGCTGAAGCCCCCCTTTCTCCATCAGGGTTGGAGGTGAAGGAATAGATCCTGCATCTCTTTTCACTTGGCCACCTCAACAGACTCAAATGCCACCAGAAATTCAGTTGGTCTGCTGTCGCCAAAGACTTCTGGATATTTCACTGTGCAACAATATGTCTCAATGAAATACTGGACAATTAGCTGCCTGACACCCTAGAAAGGCACTGGCCACTCAGGGTGGTGTAGAAAGGAGATTCCGATGAAGAAGAACTTGCTGAGGGTAAGAGCTGTTTGACAGTGGTATGGTCTCCCTTGGGAGAAGGTTTTTAAGCAGAGGTTGGATGGCCAACTGTCATGGATGTTTTAGCTGATAAAACTAAGGTCCCTTCCAACTCTACAATTCTATGATTCCATGGACTGACAGGCAGAGCAGCTTCCTGTGTTCCTAAGGCCAATGAACACCCAGAGTTATTTGTGTGGCTCATTTTTGACCAGGCAAAAGTTGAAGCCCACCACCTTGTCCATCCCACTGTCAAACATCTCTTACTCTCAGAAAGTTCTCCTTAATGTTTAGGAATCTCCTTTCTTGTCACCATTGGTTCAGATCCTACCCCTCCATCATCCATCTGGCATCCCTTCAGATATTTGAAGGTTGCTCTGGGGTCACCTGTCAGTCTCCTCTTCTCCAGGCTAATCATAAGGCTTGGTTTGAGGACCCTTGATCATCTCAGTTGCACATGTTCCAGCTTGTCCACTTCCTTCTTAAATTGTGGCACCCAGAACTGGACACAGTGCTGTAGGTGGGGGTCCAACAAAGGAAGAAAAGGGTGGTACTTTTCCTGCTCTTCATCTGGACACCAGACCTCTGTTGATGCAGACTAGCATAGCTAGCATATTCTTTTTTCCCCTGCTGCAAAAGGGGAAGGAAGGCTGGTGGCCACAATCCAAGGAAAGCTGTGCCAGATGACCAAATAGGCAGAGTAGGCACTGACCTATGAGCCCCATGCCTTTTAGGGGCCCTGCAACAAAGGATAAAAATGGACTTATCAACATAGTTGGTTGATAAAATCAAAAACGTGTTGGGAGAAAAGGCCAGGCTAATAATGAGGAGAGACAAGGCAGGTTAACAGGATCACCCCTGAGCATTGGGGGACACTTGGAAGGGCTGGTTTAAAGAGAATAGAGCGCTGAAGGGAAAGGGGAGGTGCCACTCACCCACAATGAGCTTGGCAGGTGCAAGAGGGAGCTGGTGCAAGAGCAGAAGGGTCCCCGCCAGGAGGAAGAGGCTGGAAGGATGGTGCATGGTGGACCCAGGAGTGAGTTCTCTCCACAGCTCAGGCAGAAGCACCTTATTATACTCTGACCTCACCAGGACGGCAGGTGGCTTCATGCAAGAAGCCCAGCCCAGCCCTGAACAATGGAGCTTCAGGGAGGGGATCGGGAGAGAGGCTGAAATGTTCCAGAGAGGGAGAAGGACAGGGCAGGGATTTGGCAGCAGCTGCTGCCCAGGGAAAAGTTTGGTCTGATGGGGATGGAGGAGGGTGTTTGGCAGATTTATGGTCTCCTCAGTTCCCAGGCAGGGGCAGAGCCAGGAACTGGCAAAAGGCTCTGTGGAATGACTTCTTTCTCCACAAAGCCTTGGGGTGGCTGCGTAGTGGAAATCCAGTTCTGGGGCATCTCTAAAGTGAGATTGGCTGAGAGATCATAGGGTTGGAAGGGACCCACCGGGGTCATCTAGTCCAACCCCCTGCAATGCAGGAATCTCAACCAAAGCATCCATGACAGATGGCCATCCAACCTCTACTTAAAAACCTCCATGAAGGAGAATCAACCAATGTGCTCAATAATTCTCAAGAATTGCCTGGACCTCACGCCCTTGACCACATACTGGGAGAGTCTCATGTTGTTTGTCTCAAAGGGCCCTATGATGAGGATGTCTCAAGCTCATTTTAGCTGGAGCAAGCCAGAAAAGACCCCCTCAGAGGGCAAAGTTCTGTGACCTCTGTCACTAGAGAGATCCACACTTTTCTTTCTTTATCTGGTGTCTGGTACATAGAAGTCCTCTTCCTCTGGAGATTTTCAAAGCAGAGGTTGGATGGTCACCTGTCAGGGATTCTTCAGCCGTGATTCCAAATTAGAGTACCCTTGGGGTCCCTTCGAACTCTACAATTCTATAATTCTAATTTCTCTGCTTGGTATCTATACACATCTATGCATGTCTAAATGTGTATGCATGTTTATGGCAGAAATAAGGAAATGAAACTGTGATATTTCAGCAGGTTGAATTTTGTGTCAATTCCAAATAGCAGGTTTTAGGGAGCCTGCGATGACTGACTCTAAAAGTGGCGTAGTGCAGAGGTTCCAGAGCAGAATTCTGCATGAGCTGGATTAAAAAAGAGAGCCGAAAATGGCCATTAAAATAATCCACCCAGAATCCACAGGCCTGCAGCATTTCTGCTCCAAGTGCAGATATCTAGGGCCTGAGGTGTCCCCCATTGTTCTTGAACTTGCATTGTTTTATGGATAAAATCACAAAGGCACTAGGATGTTACGTGCAACTGATAGGGATCTTATCATGCCGATGGAACACTTTGTCTCCCTGATGCAGAGCTGGCAGTCAGAAGTGTGTGTGTCCATTGTGGCACGTTTGAACTGTGATGCAGTGCAGAAGAAATATTGCATGCAATCTCCAAGGGCACTAAAGATGAGATGCATGAGCATGAGTGGAACATGTCTCTGCCGTAATACTCTGGAGCCATTTGTCAAGCACTCGCTGAGGGTGACGGCAGAGGCATTCGTCTCACTTTGAATTGGCTTCCTGGCATTATCGTACTTCATCCCTGATTGGCCATGAACATGCAATGTTTGCTGCCATCTTAGACCAAATGAGATGTGCATTGAAAGAAAAATGAAATCTTGATGCAATGAACTGTATGCTTCTGTTCCAAATGGCCAGTGTTGTTGTTGTTTTGTGTGTGTGTGTGTGTGTGAGAGAGAGAGAGAGAGAGAGAGAGAGAATGAAATGGACCAGGAGAAAGTTCATAATCTTTTCCAAACATTGTTTTGGGGTGCTTGTTGTTTGAGATGCAATATTTCTTAAGGAAATATTTCAGTAAGTTCTTCAGGATACTTGTGAAGTAGAGAGTATTCTCAGGATCATAGAAGCAGCAGAAAACTAGCTGGCTCCATGAACTCTCCTATATTCTGTGTTGTAAATCCTATAATCATCGCTGAGAACAATACCCTTTGCTGGGCTTGCCTCGCCATCAGTTCTATGTGTTTTTTTCCCCTGCATCTGCAGCTGCACAAAGAACTCTGGGACTAGTAGTTCTTGAAATGGCAGATCACACAGAAAAAGCACACGCACAAAGACCTCTCTGATTCTCAAACGACAAGTCCTAGTTCGATGGCTCAAGCACATTCTCTCTCTGTTCTAGAGAAGCACCAGGACAACCTGGTTGACGTTTGTTCTGATTCACAGCTAAAAAGCAAGTTCTCCCTGGGGAAAGAAGAAGAAGAAGAAGAAGAGTTTGGATTTGATATCCCTCCTTTCACTCCCCTTCAGGAGTCTCAAAGCGGCTAACATTCTCCTTTCCCTTCCTCCCCCACAACAAACACTCTGTGGGGTGAGTGGGGCTGAGAGACTTCACAGAAGTGTGACTGGCCCAAGGTCACCCAGCAGCTGCATGTGGAGGAGCGGAGACACGAACCCGGTTTCCCAGATTACGTGACTACCGCTCTTAACCACTACACCACAGGCTTAAGTCCAATGTGCTTCATGAAGAAGGACTTCCTTTCATCTGTCCTTAGTCTTCCAGCATTCAGCTTCATGGGATGTCCAGGAATTCTCATGTTGCTTCCCCCTGGGGGCAATGGGATTGCCTAGCGGGGAGCTACAATGACTTTGGGTGCATGCTCTCCTTTGGTATAAAAGGCCCCTTGTTTAGTAACCTCGTATTCCCTAACCATTATTTGTATGGCAAATATAGTTTTAGTTGCTACTTTCCATGCACTCACATAACTGTGGTTTATCTATTTTGCTTTGAGAATATTAA
Organism: Podarcis vaucheri; assembly: GCF_965113315.1. NCBI lineage: Eukaryota > Metazoa > Chordata > Lepidosauria > Squamata > Lacertidae > Podarcis > Podarcis vaucheri. The sequence goes on from NC_138764.1 coordinate 106,280,430, forward strand.
TATTAATATTAATATTAATATAATTTATTATTATTTATACCCCACCCATCTGGCTGGGCTTCCACAGCCACTCTGGGTGGCTTCCAACAAAATATTAAAATACAGTAATGCATCAAATATTAAAAGCTTCCCTAAACAGGGCTGCCTTCAGATGTCTTCTAAAAGTGTGGTAGTTGTTTTTCTCTTTGACATCTGGTGGGAGGGCATTCCACAGGGCAGGTGCCACTACCGAGAAGGCCCTCTGCCTGGTTCCCTGTAACTTGGCCTCTCGCACGGAGGGAACTGCCAGAAGGCACTTGGCACTGGACCTCAGTGTCTGGGTAGATATGTCTGTATTTGTATAACAGTGATCTCTAATTGTATGTGGACTATGTCATTGAATCCTGTTTAATAACGCTGCATTTTGCACAATTTCGCATACGTTTTAAAATAATAGTAACAATAAATTATTTTTCTAAAGTGAAAACAGACGCAGCAGTGACTCTCCCCACATGGGATTCCCAGCACTGGCATTAAGGGACCTGGTGCCTCTGGCAGTGGAGGGAGAATAGCGCCACTGGGGGAAGGGCAGCCTCTTTTTCCTCCTCCTCCTCCTCCTTGAATATTAATAAAAAACATGAGAAGAGCTATGAAGCCCAGGACCCCATCCAAGAGTTGGTGGCCTTACAAAAGCCAATCTGATACAAAGGGCAGCTCCAAGTGTTCTGTATTTTCCACTGATGAATTTTAAGTTTTTTATTGCTTCAAGACTCTTTTTAGAGCAAGAAAGGTGGCTCACTCTACACCCAAAGTGGGTAGTAGCACACCCTGTTGGGGAATTATCATAATTCACTCCATAATCGCTGCACCCCATTTGTCCCCCCGCCCCAAGTCCAACAATTGGTCCAAAAACTTTCACTGTGTAATTGTCATATGGAATGCGGTAATTCTCCCAGGCCACCTTGGCCACTTCCCTGGGCTTGGCTGACTCTTGGCAAACCACTGGAAGCTGTTCTCTGGTGAAGGGCCCACCATGGGGCTGCTCCGCCATGCGGGAAGGGCAGCACAAGGATAACGATGGGGTCGCAGTCACTCCCTGGGACATGCCAACCAAGAAGGGGAAGCAATAAGCGAGTGACCACCTCTGTTGCCCATCCACCACCCCTTCTGCCACCTCTAGTCCCAGCAGAACCTTTGGGTGCCTCTAGAGGACATGGAGGGCTTCTGAAGGGCAAGGACAGGTAAGGTAAGGTAGTACTTACCATTTTTCATAATTCCTCAATATATCAGCAAATTTTGAACAACCCAATGTCAATATCAGAATTGCAGATGGCAATAAATAAGATGGGCAAGACATTGGGGCCAGATGGACTTACCACAATTTATTACAATAAATTTCAGGATGCACTTACAGAACCACTAAAGGATACTATGAACAATATTTTGGTGACTGGGGTGGTTCCAGCCTCTTGGAAGGGCGTTTTATTACGTTGATTCCTAAACAAGCCTGTAACTTAGCAAAGACAAAAAATTACAGACCTATTCTGTGGGAGGCAGTGGAAGACAGGAGGGCCCCTGGCGTGCTCTGGTCCATGAGGTCACGAAGAGTTGGACACGACTAAACAACAACAACAATTCCATTATTGAACTATAAACTATTTGCTACAATTTTGGCTAATGCTATTCTAAGCTGCATCAACAAAAGTGCACTGTCTAAAGAGTTTTGGGAAATGCTTCTTTGTTTCACAAGATAAGAATGGAAAAGCGCCAGGAGAGCTTTAACTATAGAGCTTCCTGGCACACCTGAGCACCTGATCACAGGTAGGACCAGGTGAAAAGAGCTGCCACATCCTCTGTTTGAGCCAGACTTGCTGCCTCCATCCTTGAGGTGCCTTGAATCACCCTTAGGGACCATTCTTCCCTCAGGTAAGGCTGGAGGCTGAGGAAGGCGTGAAGGTGTGATCCCATCTGGGTGGGAGGGGCTCTTGCAGGCTCACAGGTGTATCATAAGGAAACCTGGGGGAGCAGGGGGAGCAGAGGAGGAACTGCTCTCCAGACAGCTCTCTAGGGGGAGAGTAATAGAAAGCAGAGTTCCCCGAGAACCGGTACTGAGACTTGTGATTTTCAACTTTTTCACATACAATCCAAAGATGAGATGAGCAGTGAGGTGGCCAAGATTGCCGAGGATACTAAATAGAGAACCTGTTTTCTGAGATATAAGTGAGTCGTGGGCTGGGCAGTAGACTTAGCTTGTCCACCATGTGGTGGAGTGGCCTTCTCCTCCTTGTGGGGCTCCTTGCTCTCTGGGGTCAACTGACACCTGCCTCCAGCCACCCTCTAGGTAAGCACTTTCTCCCCCTTCTCCCAGTGCCACAGAACCCTTTCCCTTTCACAGAAAGATTGCTGACCCATCTATGCATGCCTCCCCATAAGGAAAACTTTCAGAATCTTTGGTGCAGTAGAACCATAGGATCATAGACCTGGAAGGGATTCCAACGGTCTACAGTTGTGTGATTCTATTATTGTAGATGAGGGCACTGACTTGGCATGTGTTACGAAGACCTGGGTAGATGAGCTTGGAAGGGGATTGCTCTCACTCAGCTCTGTCCACCTGGGTGTCCAATAAAGGCTGGAGCACTGAAGAAGGAGAGAGTTGGGTGTATTGGTCCTCAGATTTACCATCTTGCTCTCCAGGAAGCCTTTCCAAGTTGGGATGATCTTTGAGGGCCGGACCCAGTGTTTGGCCAAAGAGACTGATGAGGGCTGGAGTTGACCAACCTGGTAAAGGCAGCCTGGCACATGGTGTTGATTGTGCAGGACTTCAATGTTCCTTTAGTGGAGGACACTCTGTGAAGTCCAGCTCCACACAGGGCTGTTTCCACATGTCACAGACCCAAAACACAAAGTGGGGCATCTTGGTTTGTTTTTTGCCTGAGAGTGTGAAAAAGGTGGTCTGAAAACTGGGGTTCATGTGTCATACTAGCCCCATTGTTGTGGCCGGATCATTTCCTGATGAAGTTTGGTCTCACTGTCATGATCCCCCCCCCCCCGAAGGGGTGGGAGACCCATTCAGTGTTCCAGAGACTAATGAAATCTGATGGATTCCTGGATTCTCTGGGGAAGGTTCTAGTGGTGAGAGCTGGGAATCCTGTGAAGGCCCAGTCTGTGCAGTGGAGATGCATTGAGCCATCAGTCCTGAGCGCCCTCTCCTGTGCTTTTGTTATTGTTATTTAGTTGTTTAGTCGTGTCCGACTCTTTGTGACCCCCCGGACCTGAGCATGCCAGGCACTCCTGTCTTCCACTGCCTCCCGCAGTTTGGCCAAACTCATGCTGGTAGCTTCGAGAACACTGTCCCACCATCTCGTCCTCTGTCGTCCCCTTCTCCTATGCTTTTAATGTATTTTAAATCTTTAGTTGGAAGCTGCTCAGAGTGGCTGGGAAAACCCAGCCAGATGGGTGGAGTATAAATAATAAATTATTATTATTATTATTATTATTTATTATTCTGTGGTAGAAGTCTGGTAGGGGTGAAGCTGAATGCTGGATGATTCAGGGCATCGAAAAGAAAGGAGTTCTTTATGCAGCACAGAGTAAAACACTGGAACTCCCTCCCACAGGAGACAGTGATACCACCAACCTGGGTGTCTTTAAAAAAGAGGATTGGACAAATTCATGGGAGGAGAGGAGGGGAGGTCTGTTGATGGGTCCTGGCCAGGATGGCTCTGCTCTGCTGCCACAGCTGGAGGCAGCAATACGTCTGAATACCAGTTGCTGGAAACTGCAGGAGAGGAGAGGGCTCTTGTGCCTGGGTGCTCACGAATTCGAAAGCACGTCAAAGTGCAAATAGATAAATAGGTACCACTCTGGCGGGAAGGTCAACGGCGTTTCCGTGCGCTGCTCTGGTTTGCCAGAAGCGGCTTGGTCATGCTGGCCACATGACCCGGAAGCTGTACGCCGGCTCCCTCGGCCAATAAAGCGAGATGAGCGCCGCAACCCCAGAATCGGCCACGACTGGACCTCATGGTCAGGGGTCCCTTTACCTTTACCTTATGCTGCATTAAATGCGCCATTGGCCTGATCCAGCGGACTCTTCTTATGTTAGCCTTATCAGCCCCAGCAGTAACTCAGCTCTGTTCCCACCTCACCTGGAACCTCTTCTTCTCATGAAAGCAGCCCAGGTGGGCAATGACATCCACTCTGGAGAGGGGAATACACCTGCCTCCTGCAGCCAAGGGGCCCTTTCCCCTTTGGCAAGGCTGATGCCCTCTTTCTGAATGCCCCAAACACAAGGCCACCCAGACTCAAGGTCTCCCTTGGTGCTTGGAAGCGCCTGGAGGCAGCTCCTCATTTCTGTGATCCTTTGCATTTTGATAACAGAAGGGCCACGCCCAGGACAGAGTCATCGCCTGCCTACGAATGGGGTGCTGGCTTGGAAAGGTTCCTCTCCAGTCACTCAGATACGCCAACCTTTCCCAACCAATCCATTCCTTTCTGCTTTCTGTTTGTTCTGGGTGGAACTGAGAGATTTCAAAATGTGCTGTCAGTTCCTTCTGCACGGGATATAAAGCCTTCTGGGAGCAGGCAGGGGACTCAGACCTGCTTCACCATGAAGTCCATCGGCCTCTGCCTGGTTGCGCTCCTTGCCTTCTGGGGTGAGCTGGGACCTGTGTCTGGTCAGATGCCTCTAGGTGAGTGTCTCCTTGGACTCCCTTGTCCCAATCTCCATCTTTCTAAGCCCCCGTGGGAAACACTCTCTAAGGCAGCCTCCCTCTGAATTGGCCACAATTCTCATGAGCCTCTGCATCTTTTGGCTGTTCTGACTTGGGGCTGATGGGAGGTGGAGTCTGGTGGGCACCAAGTTGAGACACCCCTCATGGGTAGCTGAAAGAGGCATGATTTCCAGCATCCACCAGCTGAGCTGGCCTTGTATCCTCCTTTCACAACGTCCTCATGAGGGATCCTTCGGCCAGGTTTCTCCCACTCCTTTCTAGCAGGTCAGATAACAGCTTCTGTTCCTCCCTCTCCTGGGAGGAAACATCGCTCAATCCCTGCTCTTGGCTGAAGGAGTCCTGGCAGGCAGGCATCAGCTCTGGCCCTGGGACGTCATGGTTGAAGTTTGGATCTGCTTGCTAGAGAGAGGCGTCCCCACCAACCACAGGCTGACTCAGCACCCAGCCTCCCTCTGCTCCTGTGAGACACATGGTGCGAAGCTGAGCAAGGAGGGAAGACCCCACATGGTGTGTCCATGCCCCTGTGGCAAGCTGGGCTCCCTTTCTGCTTCCTGGGACAGGTGGACACCTACGTAGATTGGCAGTTACCTGGCTTGGGTTGTCCCTTTTTATTGATGCTGTTGCATTTTGATCTATTTCTTTGTATCTGAATCTGTACTGTTTGTTTGTTTGTTTGTTTGGTTGGTTGGTTGTTTGTTTGGTTGATAGATTGATTGATAAAACATTTCACAGTGGTTTACATCAATATAAAGACATAAAACCAGGCAATATAATAATTAATAGTTGAAAAGTTGAAAGCAAAAAAACAAATTAGAAACAAACACCAGCAGACCATTATGGGGGGAAATATTCTCAATTTCCTGTACAGGCCTGGAAGAATAGAAAAGTTTTCAGCAGGTGTTTAGATGTTGGCACAGAAGGCTCCTGCTGAGTCTCCAGTGGCAGGGAGTTCCACAGGAGTGGGCCAATGACAACTTGGTTGTTGTCAAAGAAGCCTCAGTAACCCAAGGAATGACCAAAGATGCTCCTGCAGATGATCTCAGTGATCAAGCTGGAATTTCAGGGTTCAGGTGATCTCTGAGGGATCCTGGACCCAAGCTGTTCAGGGCTTTGCCAGTAATACAAGGAACTTGAACCTGGTTCCACAGCAGATGGCATCTTCATGGCTCAGCTTCCAGAGCTGGTTGAAGAAGCAACTCTTTTACCTGGCTTTTTGAGACTTGAGATGTGTGTGTTTTAGGACCCACCTTGTTTTTATAATTGCAAGTTGTTTTAGACTGTTTATAAGACTGTGCTTTATTTTTTCAACCTGTAATTAATCAAGAGGTCACTAACAAACAATAACTATAATTATACCTCTTTTGTGATGGCAAAGTTCAGCTCCTCTGAGATCCAATAAATTACGTTAGAGGTGCAAGGGTGGAAAGGTTAGCTCTGTGCAAAGAACTGGAGAGAGCAAGTTTGGGGGTGTGTAGGATCCTCGGCTTGTCATTTCTAGCTCTCCTCCTCACTCAGGCACCTCTGTGGAAAGGTTGCCCACAACCTTCCAGCCGTTGGGACCTTTTGTTACAAAACCTGGTCGGAGAGGAAAGAGTTTCCTCTCTGTCCTGCTCACCACTTTTACCATCCTCCTGAGCTTGATGTGATTCTGCAATCCTGGGAAGGGCAGTGGACTCTCTACTTAGCCTCACCCACCATGAAGTCCAGTGCTCTTGTGATCCTTGTGGGGCTCCTCGCCCTCTGGGCTGAGCTGACACCTGCCTCTGCTCAGAGGCTTCCAGGTAAGGGATCCTGTCTCCTCTCTCCTTCCAGGCACATGTCTCAAAAGCATTTCTCTGGGAATTGTTGAGAGAAGTGCAGTCATGAAAATTCTTTCAGGAAGCTGGGGAAGCTCAGGGGAACAGCAATTGAGTTGCATGCAGAAGATGTGTGGTTTCATTCCCCACTGGGAATGCTGAAATTCAGTGAGAGGGGGGCATTCTGCCACTCTGCTGTGCCACTGGACACCTCCCACCAGCCAAGGTGCCTCTGGATTCCCCCTCTTCCCAAGGTCTTCCTTATATATGTTGCTCCCCTTCCCAGCAATGAGACTTTGTTCCTTCAGCCTCCTCTCCTCTCCCCCCTCATTCGGAGTCCTCCGGACAGCCGCTGCCACTGCCCAGTCTCTAAGCTGCCCATCCTGCCCCCAAGAGAGGTGCCTCCCTCCCCACACTGCCCCACAACAGCCTGGGAAGAGGATACACCCAGCCTTAGTGGCCCAACGGAGACTGGTCGAAGGTGTACATGAGTCCAGCACCTTACCTTGGCAGGCAGCAGCAACAGCAGCAGTGGGCACTCAGCTCCCAGGCAGGTCTTGACCACAGCAAGCACAACAAAGACCAAAGCAGTGACGGCCAGCTGGCCGGCCGGCCTGCCACTCGTCTGTCCATTCCCAACAGCAAGGGCTGGTGGACTGCCTAGCTGGGCTCCCTCACCCACCTGCTTACTCTGAGGCCGTCTCAGTTCCTGGCAACCAGCATCCCCCGGCCAGCCCCAGACGCACCTTTTGCCTGTGGAGCTTATAGCCAGGGCTGCTGCAATAAACAGCTGTGCAAGCCTTTGGGAGGCAGAGACACAAGAGGGAGGGAAGGAGAGACCGAGGCCAGTGCTGCCCATCATTCAAGGCACCCCACAACACACTGCTTGAAATCCACTGCCCTAAGCCAATGATACAGCTCTCCTGTTCAGATTTTCAAAGTACAGGGAATCAGAATCTCCTTATTTTTGTGGTTGTAACTTGCTTCAAACTGCTTTTAATGTTTTGTTTTAAGGTTGTAATGTTTCCTGGGACCTTAGGTTGAAGAGCAGGTAACTAATGAAAAGGGATTCCCAATCCACATTAAGATGAGGCGAGGATGTCCATTAATACATTGCCTCTGAAATGCCAGTCCTTTTCTGACACCCCCCCCCCTCTGTGGCCAAGAGGAGCACCCCTTGGGAGCAGCGGACTTGAGGGGTGCAGATTTGGTGCCCCCTGCTGGGCTTCTGAGGCAGGGCAGCAGGAACACTTGCCTTTGCAGCCCAGACCCACTTTCAGGTAAGGGGCAGGAGGGACTTAAGGACACACCTTGTACCTGGAAGCAAGCCCCACCCATCTCCCAGGAAATGATCAAGATATGAACAGGATGCTGGCATAGAGGGGACAATAGCCTGATCCTGCAAGCTGCTCTTACATTCTTTCTTTAAGCGGCAGAAGCTTTCGATTTTCACAGTGGAGAGGAGTTGAAATGCCTTCATTTCCAGCACTGATGAAGGGCTTGGTAATCCATCTCTCTCTCTCTCTCTCTCTCTCCCTCTACCTCTCTCTCTACCTCTCCCTCCCTCTTTCTCTCTTTCTTCATTACAGGGAAGCCTGGCACCTGTCCTACTCTGATCCAAAACAATGACACCCAGTGTGGCCAGTTCTGCTCCACAGATGACAGCTGCCCAGGGAACGAGCGCTGCTGCCAGACCGACTGTGGGCAACAGTGCACGCTCCCACGTGAGGGTAAGCAGCAGCCCCTCTTTCTGGGGGGAGAAATGAAGTCGGGAACATCCCATCTGCCTCACCTTCTGACCCAGATATGCTCTCAACCACCAATCCATAAACACAAGGCGGTTTGGTGCATATCCTGCCTGGATCCATGTAGGCTTTAACACTGTGGTTCATAGTCAGGCAAGAGGCATTGCAGTGCAGAATCCCACCCGCCACGGTGTGGCTTGCCCAAACATGGCAGCTGACCAGGCGCACTGCCAGTGGGTCCAACCAACAGGTGGGAGGCAGGCTGTGCACAGCCTCAGTCCAGAGACTCACCTGCTCTCAGGTGTGCAAGCAGGTCAGATCAGGGGGACCCCATTCATTCCAGGCAAAGAGGAACTGGCTCCTTTCCCTGCAAGTATTAATGTGCGGTTTTTTAAAAGATGAAAACAGACCTATTCATTTATTAAATGTCTATACAGCCCTTCATCCGAAGATCACAGTGCGGTTCAGAAGGACTGACAAAGAACCAAAAACGTGCATAAATTCAAAGCTGAACTACCTCAGTTGTGTAAAGATTGAAGTAAACACTTAATTCCATGATTTGCAAATTAAATAATTAGTTCATCTTCTGACTTAATTTGTGCAGCCAGATAGTTGTCGGTCCTAGACAAGATTTCAGCTGAAGAAAATATGCCTAATATCAGAAAATGTTGGGAATGCACTCAGTGTTGGCTTGCGGCCCCATACATGCTTCTGAATACCAGTCATGGCAAAGACAGAGGGGAGTAAGTGTTCTTCGTCTGCCTGGCCACTGTGAGAACAGGATTCTGGACCAGGTGGGGCACTGGCCTGATCCAGCAGATGCCCTTCTGAGGTTCTCCTTTCATAGAATCATAGAATCATAGAATCCTAGAGTTGGAAGAGACCACAAGGGCCATCGACTCCAACCCCCTGCCAAGCAGGAAACACCATCAGAGCACTCCTGACATATGGTTGTCAAGCCTCTGCTTAAAGACCTCCAAAGTAGGAGACTCCACCACACTCCTTGGCAGCAAATTCCACTGTCAAACAGCTCTTACTGTCAGGAAGTTCTTCCTAATGTTTAGGTGGAATCTTCTTTCTTGTAGTTTGGATCCATTGCTCCGTGTCCGCTTCTCTGGAGCAGCAGAAAACAACCTTTCTCCATCCTCTAGGTGACATCCTTTCCCATATTTGAACATGGCTATCATATCACCCCTTAACCTCCTCTTCTCCAGGCTAAACATGCCCAGCTCCCTTAGCCGTTCCTCATAAGGCATCGTTTCCAGGCCTTTGACCATTTTGGTTGCCCTCCTCTGGACATGTTCCAGTTTTTCAGTGTCCTTCTTGAATTGTGGTGCCCAGAACTGGACACAGTACTCCAGGTGTGGTCTGACCAGAGCAGAATACAGTGGCACTATTACTTCCCTTGATCTAGATGCTATACTCCTATGGATGCAGCCCAGAATTGCATTGGCTTTTTTAGCTGCCGCATCACACTGTTGGCTCATGTCAAGTTTGTGGTCAACCAAGACTCCTAGTTCCTTTTCACATGTACTGCTCTCAAGCCAGGTGTCACCCATCTTGTATTTGTGCCTCTCATTTTTTTTGCTCAAGTGCAATACTTTACATTTCTCCCTGTTAAAATTCATCTTGTTTGTTTTTGCCCAGTTCTCTGATCCTGTCCTCTGGGGTGTTAGCCCAGAGGACCCACCAGAAATTCATATTCATGACTTCATTGATTGCGTTTATATATCCCCTTGTCCTCCAAGGAGCTGAACTTCCCCTTCTCCATTTAACCCCAACAATAACCCCGTGATGTAGGCTAAGCTCAGAGGAAGCCACTGGCCCAAGGTCACCCAGTGAGCTTCATGGCTGAGTGGGGATTTGAACCCGCTTCTCTCTCAGGTCCTAGTTCAACACTCTGACCCCCAGGCAGGGCAGTAGTTCCCCTCTGGGAAGGTGGGCACCCCCATCCAAGAAGCTGGCCAGAAGGGGTCCAGAGTTCTGGGAGGACTGTGTACACTGCTCTGTTCTGGACTTTATGTTTCATATAATTGAGGGGATGGAGCGGTTGGGATTTCTTAGCTGGACAGAGGCTGGATATGGGTGTTGGAAGCCACAGGAAGGGAGAGGGGTGGACCAGATGGGCCATTGGCCTGATCCAGAACCTTATGTTCTTCTTAATATTATTACTTTGTGCCATAATCTTTATATGGACATTTGTGATTGGGGCAATTTGAAATTTCAAGATAAGAGATGGTGTCTGAAATAGGGCACCAAAACTTTGGATTCAAAATCCAACGGTGGGGAGCCTTGTAAGAATGAAGGTGGCCTTAGAAACTCTGACACCCCAATTTCAAAGTCCTTCTCTGGGAGGTGGAAATGACAGTTTGGCAGCTGCGGTGTATTTGACGCGTTGCCCTCAGGATTCATTAAGAGAGCACGACACTCCTTGCAAATCCCCAGAATAAGGAGAAGTCATGTATTAGCTCCATGTTTGGTGATAAGCAGCCTTTGCCATAGGGTGACTCCTAGTCTGTGACTCCTAGTCTGTGCCCAAAATCATATGTTTTTGCAGCTCTTGGAAGGAGGGGTTGGGGTTGGAGCATTTGGCAAAGGGTTGAGAGGCGAGAGGACTGCAGAGATTTGAGCCAGCAGCTACGAGGTCCCCAAATTCAGTCCCTGAGCTGGGCTGGCCCAAAGAGCCCAGGCGCAATTCCTCTCTGCCTGGAAGGAGAAGGGTCTGTGGTTCCTTCCCTCTAGCGGGGGGGGGGGGCTTCTTATGGAGGAATGCATGCAGGGAACATGAAGTTGGAACTCTTGACACCTTCCTGCCCTAAGAAAAACCTCTCTGCTTTCTCTTTCACTCCCTTCTGTGGCCTCAGAGGTTTGCAAGCTGCCAAAGGACAGTGGTCCATGTGAGGCTTATTTACAATTTTACTACTACAACTCAGCCACCAGGAAGTGCGAGATATTTGTCTATGGGGGCTGCGGGGGGAATGGCAATCGGTTTCGCACCAAACGGGAGTGCATGATGGTCTGTGGGCAAAGAGGTAAGATTCTTGTCTCCATGTGTGTCTGTGCTTCTCTGTCTCTCTATCTACCTCTGTCTCTAAATATTTATAAGTGTGCATGTGGAGGGCAGGGGGCAGACTGTGGAGGTCCACAGGGTTCTCTCTCGGCTGCCCTGCTGGCCTCATCCTGCCCTGCCCATGGGTGAGTTTACCAACGGCTTCAAGTTACAAGAAAGGAGATTCCGACTTCTGGCAGTGAGAGCTTTTCGACAGCGGAACGGTCTCCCTTGGGAGGTGGTGAAATCTCCTTCTTTAGAGGTTTATAAGCAGAGTTTGGCTGGCTGTCCATCAGGAATGTGATTCCTGCATTGCTGGGGTTTGGCTAGAGGACACTTGGGGGTCCCTTTCATCTCTACAATTGTATGATTCTGTCGGAGCTGCTGCCTGCCCTAAGGGAAAGGTGTTCAATGACTTGGCTGCCTCCCTTTGCCCCTGTGACTCTTTCTCTTTTCCACCCACAGGAAACTCCATTACGGAGGACTGAGTCCCTCAGCCTGATCACTTTGTCTGAGAAGACCCCAACCCCAGAGCAGACATCAGTGTGTTCCCATGCCCCCCCTCCTTCTATCTCTAGGGAGGCTGCTGTGGGATCATCTATCCCCAAATAAAACCTGAGCTTTCTGGCATGGGCTGAGTCTGGTTCTTGCATCGCATGACATGAAGCCTCCAGAGGAGCCCCACATCCACTGCTGCCCCAGTGGGGGGAGAGCATCTCTCAAAGCCCCTCAGCTGCTGGGCTGGGGAGATTTGGGCCTGGGGCCTGGAAGGGAAGAGGATAATCTGTGGTTCTCAAACCTTTTTGGGTCACTGCCCCCTTGGTTCCATAAACTCATCCCCAGTTCCCCCTTAGAGTATTCAGAGCAGGCTCGAGTTGGATCATCAGACAAAAGGCTTCGGCCAAGATATTGAAAGAAAACAGCAGCCAGGAGGCCTGATCTTTATTGTTGCACCCAAACCTCAAACTACAATGTAAAGGAAGCAGAGAGAAACCCCCCAATATGGGTGCTCCCACTTTAAGAGGTTTCTCAAAGTTACCCACAACACCTTGTTGCAAACGTCACACATATATCATAAAGATGTCATGGAACAGGAGTGATGTCTGCAGAAACCTGATGCCCTGTCACTCTAAATACCCTGCATTCTTGTTCCGAAGTAAAACAAAAGGAAGTGTAAATATCAGTCTGAAGCCGGTTTCGATTGCTTGCTCACTTTTCACTGACACCTGCAGTACCCGCATAGCCTGTTAGGGTTAGCTATGGTGCTTCTGATTGGGTGAGTAACCAGATGGCTGAGCAAATAACGGCTCCTGATTGGTCAGCTATTTTATGAATGGGGAAAAGAATGGGAAGACAAAAGATAATAACGAAAGGAAGGGATAGTGGCAATTTTCAGGTTGCACATGTAATTGTGCTTTTGTTCAAACTATATAGGTTAATTAAATCAGCCAAATGGATGAACCTGATCCAAGGATGCCAGCTTTTCAAGGTTTGATAGTCATTTGCACCCCTGCCACCCCCAGTTAATTCCCCACGAGGGTGCGCTGCCATGCACTAATAATAATAATAATAATAATAATAATAATAATAATAATAATAATTTATACCCTGCCCATCTGGCTGGGTTTGCCCAGCCAATCTTGGCGGCTCCAACAGAATATTCAAAACACAATAAAACATCAGACATTAAAAACTACCCTGAACAGGTCTGCCTTCAGATGTCTTTAGATAGTTGTTTATTTCCTTGACATCTGGTGGGAGGGTGTTCCACATGGCAGGTGCCACCACTGAGAAGGCCCTCTGCCTGGTTCCCTGTAGCTTTGCTTCTCGCAGGAGGCTCTCGGCACTGGACCTAAGTGTTGAGGCTGAACAATGGAGGTGGAGACGCTCCTTCAGGTATGCTTTGGGAACCACTGCTGTCGAAAGACGTATTGGCCACTTTTCTTATCCCCAAAGGAGCTCAGAATGAAAGAGTTATTTATTATTATTTCTCCAGCCCTTGTGCTCTCTTCCTCCTGCATTCCTAAATACTAAATACAAAAATCAGTCCCGAATTTGGAGCACACACAGCATGCTCCCCATCCAGCTTCATATTGTTTTTCAACAATCCACCACCAGGGGGGAACCTGCTATAGCAACCCCAAGAACATGCCCCGAGAGACATACAAATCATGTGAAAGCTCAGAATATAAGGCTAAGAATATATGCAAGGAAATTGCATTTTGCTGCTTCAGAAGATAGGACCGGATTCCAACTAAACACTGGAAAAACTTTCTACTGGTAAGAGCTGCATGAACTTTCTCCAGATTCATTTCATTCTCTCTCTCTCTCTCTCTCTCTCTCTCTCTCAACTGGCAGATGTGATCTCAGAACCACTGGCAGTCATCTTTGAGAATTCCTGGAGAACAGGTGAAGTCCCGGCAGACTGGAGGAGGGCAAATGTTGTCCCTATTTTCAAAAAGGGGAAAAGAGAGGACCCAAATAATTACCGCCCAGTCAGTCTGACATCAATAGCAGGGAAGATTCTGGAGCAGATCATTAAGCAAACAGTCTGTGAGCACCTAGAAAGGAATGCTGTGATCACCAATAGTCAGCATGGATTTCTGAAAAATAAGTCATGTCAGACTAACCTGATCTCGTTTTTTGACAGAATTACAAGCCTGGTAGATGAAGGGAACGCAGTGGATGTAGCCTACCTTGATTTCAGCAAAGCATTTGACAAGGTGCCCCATGATATTCTTGTAAAGAAGCTGGTAAAATGCGGTCTTGACTATGCTACCACTCAGTGGATTTGTAACTGGCTGACTGACCGAACCCAAAGGGTGCTCATCAATGGTTCCTCTTCATCCTGGAGAAGAGTGACTAGTGGGGTGCCACAGGGTTCTGTCTTGGGCCCGGTCTTATTCAACATCTTTATCAACGACTTGGATGATGGACTCAAGGGCATCCTGATCAAATTTGCAGATGACACCAAACTGGGAGGGGTGGCTAACACCCCAGAGGACAGGATCACACTTCAAAACGACCTTGACAGATTAGAGAACTGGGCAAAAATAAACAAGATGAATTTTAACAGGGAGAAATGTAAAGTATTGCACTTGGGCAAAAAAAATGAGAGGCACAAATACAAGATGGGTGACACCTGGCTTGAGAGCAGTACATGTGAAAAGGATCTAGGAGTCTTGGTTGACCACAAACTTGACATGAGCCAACAGTGTGACGTGGCAGCTAAAAAAGCCAATGCAATTCTGGGCTGCATCAATAGGAGTATAGCATCTAGATCAAGGGAAGTAATAGTGCCACTGTATTCTGCTCTGGTCAGACCACACCTGGAGTACTGTGTCCAGTTCTGGGCACCACAGTTCAAGAAGGACACTGACAAACTGGAACGTGTCCAGAAGAGGGCAACCAAAATGGTCAAAGGCCTGGAAACGATGCCTTATGAGGAACGGCTAAGGGAGCTGGGTATGTTTAGCCTGGAGAAGAGGAGGTTAAGGGGTGATATGATAGCCATGTTCAAATATATAAAAGGATGTCACATAGAGGAGGGAGAAAGGTTGTTTTCTACTGCTCCAGAGAAGCGGACACGGAGCAATGGATCCAAACTACAAGAAAGAAGATTCCACCTAAACATTAGGAAGAACTTCCTGACAGTAAGAGCTGTTCGACAGTGGAATTTGCTGCCAAAGAGTGTGGTGGAGTCTCCTACTTTGGAGGTCTTTAAGCAGAGGCTTGACAACCATATGTCAGGAGTGCTCTGATGGTGTTTCCTGCTTGGCAGGGGGTTGGACTCGATGGCCCTTGTGGTCTCTTCCAACTCTATGATTCTATGATTCTATGATTCTATGATTCTATGATTCTCTCTCTCTCTCTCTCTCTCTCTCTCTCTCTCTCTCTCTCTCACACACACACACACACACACACCACAACACACTGGGACCTTAGAGTTAAGAGAATGTAATTGATAAAGGAAAGTCTGACTTCCCTGCGATCAAATAAATCATGTTACAGATGGACCTAGGAGCCAAATATTTGAATGCCCCCCCTCTGCAGTCGATGGGCATTGGCATTCAGATGGTGTGCATGCCCCGTGCCACATGATGGATTATGCAGGGCAGAGCTCATTCCACTTGGCACCCCTGCAGATGCCAGGGTGGAAAGGCTGCCTCTGGGCAAAGCACTGGAGAGGGCCAGGTCGGGGGGTGGGCAGGATCCTTGGCTCCCTTGGCCCACTTCTTTGGAATGGCCACTTCCACTGGCAAGTACAACATGCCTTGGTCCAGCCAGGTCTGAGTCTCACAGACCCCAGAGAGGGAGACCCAGAAAGGGGTTTGTGGAGGAAGGAGGGTCTCTCCAACCAGAGCGCCACCACCCCTTTCTCTCTGCTGATGGTACAGCTGGGAACCTCAGGAAAAGGCATCCTGGCTTGCAGAATCTAAGCCAAGAAGCCCCCTTTTCCTTGGGGAGGGGGCATCATTTCAAGCAACTGCCATTTGCCCTGGTCCAGCCAGTTCAGAGGGACATAGGCTGTGCACTTCAGTGAGTGAGGAAGACACCAAAAAGGGGCTTTGGAGAGGAAGTAGGGTCTCTGCCACCAGAGCTCCACCATGGGTGTAGCCAAGGGTGCGCAGGTGGGCAGTTGCCCTCCACAAATAAATACAAATCAATGCAAAATAACCAACTCAAGTTCTACAAACACCTAACATAAATCCTGGCTCCGCCCATGGGCTCCACCATCCCTTTCTCTCTGCTGATAGTACAGCTGGGAACCCAATGGAAGGGCATCCTACTTTGCCCAATCTAAGCCAAGAAGACCCTTCTTCCTTGGGGAGGGCAGTGTCATTTCAAGCAACCCATCTTCTGTGGAAATGTTATCTACATCTTTGCAGCTGTTGGGATGGTTTGTTACAAAACCTTGTGGGCCGCAGGGTGTGGGGAGAGGCTGCCCAGCGCTTTCGCCATCTTCCTGAGCCAGCTGTGATTCAGCAATCCTGGACTATGCAAGGCAGCAGACTGGCTGGACAGTGGACTCACTGCTTAGCCTGACCCACCATGAAGTCTGGTGCCCTTGTGCTCCTTCTGGGGCCCCTCGCCCTCTGGGCTGAGCTGACACCCACCTCTGGTCGGAATCAGAAGACAACGAAGAGATGTCCTGATTTGACTGTGGGGTGTTTGCACATACTCCCATTTTCCTTCACCCATCCATCATTATTCAATGCCTTTCCCTGTTACTTCTCAAACTGCAAAAATCTGATTCTATTTTAAAGTGGAGTCCTTGTGCTAAGGACACAGAGCCAATTAATCCAGTTTAAGAGTGCAAACCTAAAGTTCAGGTATGTGGTTGTACCCTTGGGACTGACCCAGAAACTCCAGTGGATGCAGAATTCCATGGCGAGGCTCCTTATGGGGTCCTTGCCGTGGAATCACATTTATCCAGTGCTTTACCAGCTACACTGGTGGAGTACAGGATCAGGTTTAAGGTGCTCGTTTTAACCTTTAAAGCCCTATACGGCCTAGGACCCTCGTACCTACGGGATCGCCTCTCCTGGTATGTCCTGCAGAGGACAAACAAAAACATCTTGGAGATCTCTGTCACCAGAGACCAGGGCCCTGTGGGACTTGACATCTTTCCGCAGGGACTGCAAGACGGAGCTTTTCCACCAGGCCTTGGCCAAGGCACAGTCTGACCCTCTCCTTTGGTAATCCTCACAGAACTCTAGCCCAATGGTTGCCATTAATTTGATTTTGAAATGATTTTAAAATGATTTTAGAATGTTGTGTTACTTTTATTGTTGTTAGCCGCTCTGAGCCCTGCTTCGGCTGGGGAGGGCGGGATATAAATATAATAATAATAATAATAATAATAATAATAATAATAATAATAATTCCCTTCCACGCCCCAGGCTCAAATCTCAGCAGCGCAGCAGCTCAGGGGCTTTGAGAGATGTTCCCCCCCTCTGGGGCAGCAGTGGATGTGGGGCTCCTCTTGACACCTGATCTCATGCAACACAAAAGCCAGACTCAGCAGATGCAAGTAAACTCATGTTTTATTTGAGGGTAGAGGATTCCAGCAGCTTCTCCAGAGATGGAAGGAGGGAGCATGGCCACATACTGATGTCTGTTCCTGAGGCTGGGAGTTTCTCAGTCATGGTAATCAGGTTCAGGAACTGGGTCCTCCTCAATGGGGTTTTCAGTGGGAAGTGCTGCAGGAGGATCTTCTGGGATCACTTGGATTGTCAAACAAAGACACCAGCCAAGAATATAGCAGCAAAACAAGAAAAGAGAAAGAGTCACAAGGGGGAAAGGGAGGCAGCCAAGTGACTGAGCATTTGGCCCTTAGGGCAGGCAGAAGTACTGACAGAATCATACAATTGTAGAGTTGAAAGGGACCCTCAGGGGTCATCTAGCTCAACCCCCTGCAATCCAGGAATCACATTCCTCACAGACAGACAGCCAAACTCTGCTTTTAAACCTCCAAGGAAGGAAAGTCCACAACCTCCCAAGGGAGACGGCTCCACTGACAAACAGCTCTTAATGTCAGAAAGTTCTTCCTGTTTCTTAGTTGGAAATCCCTTTCTGGTATGTTATGTACTAAGCCTGGATCCTAGAGCAATAGGCAGGTAGGATCCTAGAATGCAACAACCTCATTGGCCTGCAGGAGCCGCCCAATCAGACCCCAGGAGGAAGTTAATCAGCCTATTAGGCTGGTAAGATACTAGGATACAAAAACTGATTGGCCTGCAGCAGCAGCAGCAGCAGTCCAATCAGGCTCCAGGAGAGAAACATAATCAACCAATCAGATGGGACACATTGTGTAAATAATGTATATAAAGCCTGAGGTTTGGGGGAAATTCATTCACTGTTTTTGGCCTGCAATAAAGAGCATGAAATCACTACGTGGCTCCAAGTATATTTCAATGTAACTTAAAGACTTTGGTTCGAGTCTGTAATAATAAAATTTTATCCTATCTTCTCTCAGTCTCCTCTTTTCCAGGCTAAACATACCCAGCTCCTTAATCCGCTCCTTGTAAGGCTTAGTTTTGTAAGATGCTTAACCTGTGCAAGACATTGTGCAGATATGATTCTGTTTCAAAGAAAGTTCTGCAAGTAAAGTTTGAATAATATTTCTATGGGCCTAGACAATGCTTCATTTCTGAAGGAATTTCTTCTAATGCTTTCAGTCTCTTCAAACTGTGCAATATTTAATATCTGCAACATTTTTACGGCAGGAAAGGCGCTAGAGTTTTTAATTCCAACTTCATGTTCTTGCATTCATAGGAATAATGCAGAGCCCTTCATAAAGGGGGAAGGAATCACAGACCCTTCTCCTTCCAGGCAGAGAGGAATTCTGTGCTATTTGGTCCAGTCCAGCTCAGGAACTGAACTTGGGGACATGCTTGTGGCTGCTGGTTCAAATCTTTGCAGCCCTCTTGCCTCTCAGCCCTTTCCCAAAGGCTCTGACTCCAAACCCTTCTTCCGAGGTCAGCAAAAACACACCAATTGCCCTAAACCTCATCTTCAAAACAGAATGATGCAGATCAGGAAATGGATATATACACTGACACCGTTTTGGGTACAGGATAGGAGTCAGCCTATTGCAAAGGCTGTTTTTCTTATTACTAAATGTGAAGGTAATGTACAGATCCTCCTTATTCTGGGGATTTGCAAGGCAATGTGTCAAATACACTGCAGCTGCCAAACTGTCATGTCCTATTCTGAGAATAAATTTGGAATCGGGGTGTCAGAATTTCTAAGGCAACCTGCATTCTTACAAGGCTCCCCACCATTGGATTTTGAACCCAAAGATTTAGCATCCTATTTGGGATACCATCTCTTATCCTGTGATTCCAAAACACTACATTCACAAACATCCGTACAAAGAATATGGCACAAAGTAATAATATTAAGAAGAACAGAAGAGAAGGCTGCTGGATCAGGCCAGGATCTGCGCACAAGAGCAGGCCTCTCCTGTGACCAGTGGAGCAACTGGTATTCCGGAGTATATCCAGCCCCTGGCCATGAAGGTCCCAAACCTTTTCTCCTCGTGGAGTTGCTCCATCTCCTCCATCATATGTCATATAAAGCCTTTAGCAAAGACGCACAGATGGTCAAGAAAAGAGCAGAATACCTCATCCTGGACCCCTTCTGGCCAGCTTCTTCCACTTGCCCTATTGCCGTGGTGGGGCTGGACTTTCCAGAGGGGCTCTCGTGCATTGCCTGGTGGTCAGAGTGTTGAACTAAGCAGTCAAGCTAGCAAAAATCTACCATTTGCCTGATAATAAGTGTTGGAAATGTAAAGAAACTGAAGGTACCTTTTATCCCCTTTGGTGGACGTGCCCAAAGATTAAGGCTTTCTGGGAAATGATATACAATGAAATGAAAAAGGTACTCAAATGCACTTTCCCTAAGAAACCAGAGGCCTTTCTCTTGGACATTGTCAGCCAATTGGTGCCAAAGAAGGATAGAATTTTCTTTATGTACGCCACCACAGCAGCAAGAGTACTCATCACAAAGCACTGGAAGACTCAAGATCTACCCACTCTGGAAGAATGGCAGATGAAGGTGATAGACTATATGGGACTGGCTGAAATGACCGGCAGAATCCGTGACCAGGGGAAAGAGACGGCGGAAGAAGATTGGAAGAAATTTAAAATTTATCTTAAGAAATATTGCAAAATTAATGAAGGTTAAAATGTCAAGGTTTTAGGAAAAAATGGGGGTTACAGCTGTAAAAGATTAGTGCTCGCTTCGGCAGCACATATACTACAGCTGTAAAAGATTAAGTAAAAGAAAAGAATAAGGAAAAATTCGATAAAATTAAGGGTTAGGATTTGCTGAAATAAATTTGGAAATTGGGATGCAGAAAGGGGAGGTATGGGGAAGTCGACGAAGTAAGGTTTAAGGGAAAAAAAGACATGAAATTATACATGTTTGTTTGTGTGTTTGTTTATTTGTTTGTGTTTATAATTTTTTTGTAAAACTAATAAATTTTTTTGAAAAAAAACCAGAGTGTTGAACTAAGACCTGGGAGAGACCTGGGTTCAAATCCCGACTTGGCCATGAGGCTCACTGGATGACCTTGGGCCAGTGGCTTCCTCTCAGCCTAGCCTCCCTCTCAGGGTTGTTGTGGAGATTAAATGAGAAAGGGGAAGAACCACATATGCAACCTTGAGCTCCACAGAGGAAAAGGTAGGATATAAGCAGAATCAATGAAGCCAGAAAAATGACTGCCTGGTGGGTCCCACACTTGGTACCTGAGATGGTTTTCCTGCAGGCTTCCTCGCAGGCCTCTGTTGTCTCGAAGTTGTTTTCGTTGCCCCCACAGCCACTGTAGTTGAATTGGAGGCACTGGTCCTCCAATGGGTTGTAGTAGTAATGGGAGATGGATTCATTGCATGCTCCATATTCGGACGGGAAGAAGCACTTGTAGTTCAGAGCTGTTGGAGGCAGAACAGATGGGTGTCCATGAGGGGATGTTCTCAGTCTCCAGAGCACTTAGGTTGGCATTGCGGCTGCTGCCCCATCTGTTGCCCAGAGAGGAGAGGTGTGTGAGAGGGGAACAAAGGGGTCAGGGATTTTGGCAGTACCTGAGTCTACGCAGCGCATGCCGCACCCAATGGAGCAGCACTTCTGGGTGAAGAAACAGTCTTGATCATCTTGGCAGGTGTCCTTGCAGCGGGCAAAGACTGATACCTGTAGCACAGGGGGGCAATCACCAGGGTGCACTGGAAAAAAAAAGAGATGGTAAGGGGGAGATTGAGGGTTGGACTACATGAGCCTTTGGGCACTCTTCCAATTCAGCAATGATAGTATTCTGTGAGGTCTTTTCCTTCTGCCCTACCTGCAGAGGCAAGTGTCCAGCTTTACCTTTGCCCAGGAAAGCCAATGGGTGGACCTGCTAAGTCCCTCCATAATGGGCTCTGCTCCCTCACCCTTCTCAAGACCAGGACCTCTGGCTTTTCCTGATCACCCACCCACCCCATAAGAACATCAGAAGAACCTGCTCGATCAGGCCAATGGACAACCTGGTCCAACATCCTCTTCTACCTCTCTCTCAAATCGGAACCAGTGAAGGCGGTGAAGGTCCTGCGTGAGTGTCTGGAGGCGGTTGGAGGATGGATGGCGGCTAATGGATTGAGGTTGAATCCTGACAAGACAGAAGTACTGTTCTTGGGGGACAGGGGGCGGGCTGGTGTGGGGGACTCCCTGGTCCTGAATGGGGTCACTGTGCCCCTGAAGGACCAGGTGCGTAGCCTGGGAGTCATTCTGGACTCACAGCTGTCCATGGAGGCACAGGTCAATTCTGCGTCCAGGGCAGCTGTTTACCAGCTCCATCTAGTATGCAGGCTAAGACCCTCCCTGCCCATGGACTGTCTGGCCAGAGTGGTGCATACTCTGGTTATCTCCCGCTTGGACTACTGCAATGCGCTCTATGTGGGGCTACCTTTGAAGGTGACCCAGAAACTACAACTAATCCAGAATTTGGCAGCTAGACTGGTGACTGGGAGCAGCCACTGAGACCACATAACACTGGTCTTGAAAGATCTTCATTGGCTCTGAAATATACTCAGAGTCGCAGAGTGATTTCATGCTCTTTATTCAGCTCATAGTGGTGAGGAGGAATGAATGAAAGTCCCCTCACAGTATCTGCTTTATATACATTATTTACACAATGGGCTGCACATGATTGGCTAATTCCGGAATTCTACTGTAAGCCAATCAGGTTGTGGATTCACTTCTATCTGGAGCAGGATTGGGTGGTTCCTGCCAACCAATCATACTGCTGCATTGTTCTAGGACCAATCAGACTGCTGCATTTTGGATCCTATTGTTCTAGGACCAATCAGACTGCTGCAGTTTGGATCTTATTGTTCTAGGACCAATCAGACTGCTGCATTCTGAATCCTATTGTTCTAGGACTAATCAGACTGCTGCAGTTTGGATCCTATTGTTCTCAGTACATAACACCCCTCCCCTCTAAGTTCCAGTCCTACCCGGGAGGTCGCATTCATAGTCCTCAAGGTATGCCGGCGGCCTACGTGTGCGTTGCGGCCTGGGGTGTTCCCTGGTCCGGGCTCCAGGTTCTGGCTCGTGTTCCAAGGATGCTGGCTGTGATGGGGTTGTTTGGTCTGGTGCAACCGGCTCGCTCAGTCGTGGTTCTGGTTCTGGTGTCCTTTCGGCCTCACGGGTCCTCTCTGTATTTACTGATTCTGCCTCTCCTGCTGGCCCCTCCTGCTCTATGGGTCTCACTGCCCCGCTGTTCCCTTGGGACTCCTCTGACCTGTCCTCCTCCTGGGTTTCTCCCGGGAATCGTCGCCGTATCTGGTCGCAGTGGCGGCGCCAGCATTGCCCCCCATCCGTTAGCACCTCGTACGACACGGGGCCAGTGACCCTGGTGACTGTGGCGGGTACCCATGCTGGGCCTGCCCCAAAATTCTTTGCGTACACTGGGTCCTGGGCCTCGAAGGTCCGGGGGTTCCTGCCTTCCCCCACCACTACCTCATCCTGAGCTCTATCGGGGAGAAGGCGGTCCAATCTGATTGCAAGGCGCCGACCCATTAGTAGTTCAGCAGGGCTCCGGCCAGTCGTTGAGCTGGGGGTGCTGTGCTGTGCTAGAAGGAATGTGGCAAGGCGGTACTCCCAGTCCCCTTGCGTCATGCGGCGAAGGGTGTCCTTGGTGGTCCGCACCATGCGTTCTGCTTGGCCATTGGTGGCAGGGTGGAACGGCGCCGAACGGATGTGGCGGATGGCGTTCTGTGCTGTGAAGGTTTGGAATTCTCCTGACGTAAATGCAGTCCCGTTGTCTGAGACGAGAGTGTCAGGGAGCCCGTGGGTTGCAAACAGCCTGCGTAGTACCCGGATGGCTGCGGACGTGGAAGTGGACGGTACCAGTGCGACTTCCAGCCATTTGGTGTAGGAGTCCACCACTATGAAGAATGTTTTCCCCTGAAAGGGGCCAGCGAAATCCACATGCAGGCGTGACCATGGTGCTCGGGCGGACTCCCAGGACTGGACTGGGGCCCTTGGGGGATCTGGGCGGGATTCTTGGCAGGCCTGGCAGTGTTTGACCCAGGCCTCTATCTCTCCATCAATCCCCGGCCACCACACATAACTCCTGGCAAGGGCCTTCATTCTTACTACCCCTGGATGTGTCTCGTGTAGGGCTGTGAGGACCCTTTTGCGGAGGGGCTGGGGAACAACGACCCTGCTTCCCCATAACAGGCACCCCTTGTGGGCCGACAGTTCATGTTTGCGGGTTGTGTAGCCGGCGAATTCTGGCCCGGGGCTGCTGCTGGGCCATCCCCTCCACACCCAGTCCAGGACCCGGGAGATGACCCTATCTTTCTTGGAATGGTGTGCAACTTCTTGTGCCTGAATGGGGCGGTCGGGAAGCAGCTCCAGGCTCATAACCTCTTGTGCAGGTGCTGGGTCAGGGCCTGTTTCCGGTAGTGGTAGCCTGCTGAGGGCGTCCGCATGGCCCATCGCCTTCCCAGGTCGGTGAATCAGTGCATACTGGTAGCTGGCAAGGAAAATTGACCACCTGAGGACGCGAGGAGACAGCACTTGGGGGGTCAGCCTTTCGGGGGCAAACAAGCCAAGCAACGGCTTGTGGTCAGTCACCACGGTGAAGGGCCGCCCGTACAAGAAATCATGGAATTTTTTTACTCCCTTCAAGATTGCCAGACCCTCCTTGTCGATTTGCGAGTAGTTCCGCTCGGTTGCGTTGAGTGTCTGGGAAAAGTACACCACTGGTACCTCTCTTCCATCCGGGAGTTGGTGCCCCAGGACAGCGCCAATGCCATAGGGTGAGGCGTCGCATGCTAGCACCACCGGCAGCCTCTCGTCGAAGTGTGCCAAGACAGAGTTTGAGACAAGCAAGTCCTTGACTGCCTGGAATGCGGCCTCCTGGCGCTGGCCCCACACCCAAGTGGCCCGCTTGTCCAGGAGTCTGTGTAGGGGCTCCGCTACCGCCGCCTTGTGGGGAAGGAAGGAATGGTAAAAGTTCAATAGTCCCAAGAAGGCCTGAAGTTCAGTCTTGCTCTTGGGCGCTGGGGCATCACAAATAGCCCGTACCTTGTCCCCAGTCGGGTGGACCCCTTCTGCGTCCACCATAAATCCCAGAAAGTCCACCTGAGGCACTCCTAGTAGACATTTTTCCCGCTTCACCTTGAGACCCGCCGTCTGGAAACGGTGCAGAACGGTGCGGAGGCGGTCCTCAAACTCCTCTGGTGTGGGCCCGGCAATCAACACATCATCGAAGAAGGGGGTGACACCAGGAATCCCTTTAAGGAGAGAGTCCATTAAATTCTGGAATATGCCTGGTGCCACGCTGACCCCGAATTGCAGCCGCTTTACCCTGAACGCTCCTCTGTGTGTCACAATCGTCTGTGCCTCTGCTGTGGCCTCATCTACTGGCAGCTGTTGATATGCTTGGGCCAAGTCCAGCTTGCCAAAAATTTTCGACCCAGCCAGGGTGGCAAGGACATGGCTGACCACTGGCACTGGGTATGCGTGGGCCGTGAGGGCCTTGTTTATGGTACATTTGTAGTCTGCGCAGATGCGGACCGAACCATTAGGCTTGACGGGTGTGACGATTGGAGTTTCCCAGGGGGCATTAGGCACCGGCTCCAGCACTCCTTGCTCCAAGAGTCGGTCCAATTCCTCGTCTATACGGGGTTTCAAGGAGAACGGGACCCGGCGGGCCTTGAGCCTGACCGGTCGTACTGCGGGGTCAAGCTGTAGTGCAATGGGGGGGCCCGTATACTGTCCCAATTTCCCGTCGAAAACCCCTGGAAATTCCTTGCATATGGCGTCCACGTCCACTTGTAAGCTAGTGTGGTTCACCCCGGTGACAGCTAGCCCCAGTGGTCCAAACCATGCCAATCCCAGTAAGCTAATGTAGGGGCCCTTGACCACAAGCAAGTCCAGTTGCCGCGTCCGCCCTCGGTATTGCACCCTGAAGGTCCCCACCCCCATTGTGGGGACCTTACGTTTCTGGAAGTCCCGGAGGGTGAATGGGGCCGGCCTGAGTTTGGGACCCCCAGTAGGACACAGTTTCCTTAAAGTCTTTGCCGAGATTATGGATAGAGTTGAACCCGTGTCAAGCTCCATGCGGCATGGGGCCCCCTCTATCTGTACCTCTACATAAATTTTCTCTACATTGGGGTGGGGCAACTGGTATACCTGGCAGTCCGTGAGCTCCGTCGAGTTGCCTTGGTGCGTTGGGCCCCGGGACCTGGGGCTCTTGGGTTGGTCATCTGATGCCTGGTGTCGGGTGGGCCGAGCCCGACACACCCGGGCGATGTGTCCCGATTTTCTGCACTGCCTGCACTCTGCGTTGCGGAAACGGCAGGTCCTCCTCTCGTGACTCTCCCCGCAGCTTGCGCAGTTTCCTCCTTCTCGTCGAGGCAGCTGTGGTCTGTGCGCTGCTTGAGTGCGCTGCTGTACTCGGTGCACCTCCTCCCTGTCGGATCCTGAGTCGTCGGTGAGGTCTTCGTGGTGGACCCTCGGTTGGGATGGCAGGCTCGGCCGTGCCTCTTGCGTCGACCTCTCGGCAGCTTCCGTTGCCAGGGCCTCCTCCAGAGTGACCTGGAACGTTAGGTCCTTCTTAGCGTAGAGGTGTCGTTGCAGCTTCTCATCCTTCAGGCCACCGACGAGGCGGTCACGAAGCATGTTCTCCAGCTCTGAGAAGTTGCAGAACCGGGCGGCTTGGCGGAGAGAGGTCACAAACCCAGTTATGGTTTCCCCAGGGGCTTGTCGCTTTGCGTAGAAGGCATTTCGACGAGCCACCACTGAGGGCTGCGGCGAAAAGTGCCCCTTCAGCTGTTCCATTATTGTTTTGTATGGAACAGTAGCGACGTCTTCAGGTGCAAGGAGAGCCCGGGCGATTTCAAACGTCTCCTCTCCGCAGACGCTGAAGAATATCGCCCTCTTCTTGGCATCTTCTTCGTCGGTGACCCCTTTGGCTTCTAGCAGGAAGGTGAAACGGGAGGCGTATGCTTCCCAGTCTCCAGATGCTGGGTTGAATGGCGAGAAGCTGCTGTTGGCTGCCATTCTGAGTTCCTTGTGTCCCGGAGCTGAAGCCTGGATACACGGTGCGAGGCAGCGGTGCGGCAGGTGGCGGTGCTGCGGTGCTGTGTGTGGCAGTCAGCTCAGCGGGATCCCACCTTCGTCGCCAGTGAAATATACTCAGAGTCGCAGAGTGATTTCATGCTCTTTATTCAGCTCATAGTGGTGAGGAGGAATGAATGAAAGTCCCCTCACAGTATCTGCTTTATATACATTATTTACACAATGGGCTGCACATGATTGGCTAATTCCGGAATTCTACTGTAAGCCAATCAAGTTGTGGATTCACTTCAATCTGGAGCAGGATTGGGTGGTTCCTGCCAACCAATCATACTGCTGCATTGTTCTAGGACCAATCAGACTGCTGCATTCTGAATCCTATTGTTCTAGGACTAATCAGACTGCTGCAATTTGGATCCTATTGTTCTCAGTACATAACAGGCTCCCAGTACGTTTCCAAGCACAATTCAAAGTGTTGGTGCTGACCTTTAAAGCCCTAAACAGCCTCAGCCCAGTATACCTGAAGGAGCGTCTCCACCCCCATCATTCAGCCTGGACATTGAGGTCCAGTTCCAAGGGCCTTCTGGTGGTTCCCTGTCTAAGAGAAGCCAAGTTACAGGGAAGCAGGCAGAGGGCCTTCTCGGTAGTGGCGCCCTCCCTGTGGAACGCCCTCCCACCAGATGTCAAAGAGAAAAACAACTACCTGACTTTTAGAAGACATCTGAAGGCAGCCCTGTTTAGGGAAGCTTTTAATGTTTGATGCATTACTGTATTTTAATATTGTGTTGGAAGCCGCCCAGAGTGGCTGGGGAAACCAGTGGCTGGGCGGGATATAAATAATAAATTATTATTATTATTATTATTATTATTATTATTATTATTATTATTATTACAGTGGCCTCAATGAGATTCCCACAATCAGGATCTAGGCACATGAGCCCTTTCCTCTCCTGCAGTTTCCAGAAGCTGCCCTAGCTACCTGCAAGTAATCAGGATGAAAACTCAATAAAGTCATCAGAAGGCATCTCCAACTCAGTTCTGCAAACTGACTGGCAGAGGCTCTTTGGGAACTTTCTCTCCCAGCCTGACCTGGAAATGCCAGTGGGGATTAACTGGGCATCTTCTGCATGAAATTCATGCGCTGTTCCCCTGAGCTTTCCCAGCTTCCTGTAGCATTTGGTTGCCTGCACTTTTCTGAACAACAAAAAAATGATATCCAGAGAAATGTTTTCACGCATGGATCTGGCAGGGGAGAGGAGAAGCAATTTCTTACCTAGACGTTGCTCATCAGAGGTGGATGTCGGCTCAGTCCAGAGGGCGAGCAGCCCCACAAGGAGCACGAGGGCAGCAGACTTCATGGTGGGTCAGGCTAAGTGGGGTGTCCCCTGCCCAGCCAGCCTGCTCCCTTATATTGTCCAGGATTGCTGAATCACAGCCGGCCCAGGAAGATGGCGAAAGTGCTGGGCAGGACAGAGTTGGCACCTCTCCCCACACCCTGCGGCCCACAAGGTTTTGTAACAAACCATCCCAACAGCTGCAAAGATGTAGATAACATTTCCACAGAAGATGGGTTGCTTGAAATGACACCGCCCTCCCCAAGGAAGAAGGGGCTTCTTGGCTTAGATTGGGCAAAGTAGGATGTCCTTCTATTGGGTTCCCAGCTGTACTATCAGCAGAGGGAAAGGGATGGTGGAGCCCATGGGCATAGCCAGGATTTATGTTAGGTGTTTGTAGAACTTCAGTTGGTTATTTTGCATTGATTTGTATTTATTTGTGGGGGGCAACTGCCCACCTGCGCACCCTTGGCTACACCCATGGTGGAGCTCTGGTGGCAGAGACCCTCCTTCCTCTCCAAAATCCCTTTGGGTGTCTTCCTCTCTCATTGAAGTGCTGTTCCTCTCTGAACTGGCTCAAGTTGCAAATGGAAGATGTTCCTCCATCCCAAAGTAGTGAGCCAGGTGGTGACAGCCAAGGGTCCTGCACACCCCTGACCTGACTCTCTCCCCTGCTTTGCACAGAGATAAGATTCCCACCTTTGCACCTGTAACATAATTTATTGGATTCCAGAGGAGCCAGACTTTGCTTTCTCAGAAGCGATAGAATTATTTTTGTTGTTTATTGTTGTTGTTTTTGTTTAGTCGTGTCCGCCTCTTTGTGACCCCATGGACCAGAACACACGAGGCCCTCCTGTCTTCCACTGCCTCCCACAGTTTGGTCAAACTCATGCTGGTAATTCGAGAACACTGTCCAACCATCTCTTCCTCTGTCATCCCCTTCTCCTTTTCCCTCCATCTTTCCCAGCATCAGGGTCTTTTCCAGGGAGTCCTCTCTTCTCATGAGGTGGCCAAAGTATTTATTAATTACCTTCCATTAACGCTAAGGTCCGTGTGTGTGTGTGTGTGTGTGTGTGTGTGTGTGTAAGAGAGAGAGAGACACTTCATGGTTGGTCAAGTAATAAAAAAGGTTACTTCAGCTACTTCTGAAGCGAGAGGAAGAACAGTAGGTCCTCTGTGTGGAGAAGATGGAGAAATGCTATTGGGTGACAGGCAGAAAGCGGAACAGCTCAACATTTACTTTACCTCTGTTTTTACCCAAAAGGAAGGTGATGTTCAACCTGGTGAGAACCAAATAAATGATGTAAGGAGGGAGCTGCAGCCCAGGATAGGAAAAGAGGTGGTGAGGGAAGACCTAGCTACTTTAAATGAATTCAAAACTCCAGGGCCTGATGAGCTGCATTCAAGGGTACTAAAGGAGCTTTTGAGTGTAATCTCAGAGCCTTTGTCTATCGTCTCTGAGAATTCTTGGAGAACAGATGAGGTCCCTACAGACTGGAGGCAGGCAAATGTTCTCCCCATCCTCAAAAAGGCAAAAAAAGAAGACTCAGGGAACTACTAACTGGTGAGTTGACATCAATACCATGAAAGGTCCTAGAACAATAACAAATAAGTCATGAACAGGCACATGGGCGGTGGATACAGATTCAGACTCAAGGAACGAGGCAGTTCCTTACTTGCTTGTGAAACACGGACTACTTATAAATGCCATCTCCAACTCCTTGAAAGATTCCCTCAACGGTGTCTCCGAAAAGTTTTACACATCACTTGGGAAGACAGGCAAACTAATATCAGTGTACTGGAAGAAGCAAAGATCACCAGTGTGGAAGGAATGATTCTTCAACATGAACTTCGTTGGACTGGTCATGTTGTGTGGATGCCTGATGATCATCTTCCAAAGCAACTATTTTATTCCAAACTTAAAAATGGAAAGCATAATGCTGGTGGTCAACAAAAGAGGTTTAAAAACTATCTCAAGGCAAATCTTAAAAAATGTAGTATAAACACCAACAATTGGGAAACACTAGCCTGTGAGCGCTCCAGTTGGAGAACAGCCTTGACCAAAGGTGTCCTGGGCTTTGAAGACACTCGAACTCAGGATGCAAGGGAGAAACGTACTAAGAGGAAGGCACGCTTGGCAAATCCACACCATGATCAACTCCCACCCGGAAACCAATGTCCCCACTGTGGAAGGGCTTGGGGATCCAGAACTGGCGTCCACAGTCACTTACGGACTCATTGTTAAAATAGCATTTATGGAAGACAATCTTACTCCGCGACCCTTCCCCTCTGCAGGGAGGTGGGACCAATTCGGATGGTCCGCCCCCGCCACTTAATGGATCCAAATGGTTTCCAGAGAGTGGTAGGGGATGCTTTATTCCATGTTGATGGCCTTTCAGCTGATTCCCTGGTGGCCCGCTGGAATGCGGAGTTAACCAGGGCTATTGACTGTCTGGCTCCGAAGCGCCCTCTCCGATTGCATGGAGCCCGGACAGCCCCGTGGTTCTCTTCGGAGCTGAGGGCGATGAAACAATCGCTGAGACGGCTAGAGCGTCGGTGGCAGAAAACTCACTCCGAATCTGATCGGACACAGGTTAGAGCTCAACGTCGAG
This sequence comes from Podarcis vaucheri, assembly GCF_965113315.1. Taxonomy (NCBI): domain Eukaryota; kingdom Metazoa; phylum Chordata; class Lepidosauria; order Squamata; family Lacertidae; genus Podarcis; species Podarcis vaucheri. The sequence goes on from NC_138764.1 coordinate 106,310,744, forward strand.
CCTACCAAGTGGCGATAGCGACGGCGAAGAAGACTTTCTTCACCGCCTCTATTGCATCTGCAGAAAATAGTAGCAGGAGACTCTTTCAGGTGGTCCGCAATTTAACGGAACCACCTTTACCACCGGGGCCTTGTAAAGACCCCAAGATCTCCTGCAACAATTTTGCAAAGTTCTTTGCAGATAAAATCACTCATATTCGGAAGGAGCTAGACACCACCGTGGGAGCAGGGCTGGGGCGGGAGAGTGCTAGAGCCCTGTCTGGTCAAGTTGCATGGAATCAATTTCAATCCGTTACCCCCGAGGATGTGGACAGGCTGCTTGGACGCGTGAAACCAACCACCTGTCTCCTTGATCCTTGCCCATCCTGGCTAATAAAAGCAAGCCGGGAAGGGCTGGGCGATGGGCTCTGCGGGGTGGTGAATGCTTCCCTCTGTGAGGGAACATTCCCAGATCCGCTGAAAGAGGCGGTCATTAAACCGCTTCTTAAAAAACCATCTTTAGACCCGGCCAGTATGGCCAACTATCGCCCAGTCTCAAATCTTCCATTCTTGGGCAAGGTGATTGAGCGTGTGGTTGCTGAACAACTCCAGGCACGCCTGGAGGATGCGGACCATTTGGATCCCTTCCAATCAGGGTTCAGGCCTCATCATGGGACTGAAACTGCCTTGGTCGCACTGGTTGATGATCTCCGGCGAGCTAGGGACAAAGGTGAGAGTTGTTTCCTAGTTCTGCTGGATCTCTCAGCGGCCTTTGATACAATCGACCATAACATCCTTCTGGACCGTCTAGAGGGGTTGGGAGCTGGGGGCACTGTTATACAGTGGTTTCGCTCCTTTCTCCTGGGCCGTGTTCAGAAAGTGGTGGTGGGGGATGAGTGTTCAGACCCTTGGCCCCTCACTTGTGGGGTGCCTCAGGGTTCCGTCCTCTCCCCCATGCTTTTTAACATCTATATGAAGCCGCTGGGAGAGATCATCAGGGGGTTTGGACTGGGTGTCCATCAATATGCAGATGATACCCAGCTCTACCTTTCTTTCAAATCAGAACCAGTGAAGGCGGTGAAGGTCCTGTGTGAGTGCCTGGAGGCGGTTGGAGGATGGATGGTGGCTAATGGATTGAAGTTGAATCCTGACAAGACAGAAGTACTGTTTTTGGGGGACAGGGGGCGGGCTGGTGTGGAGGACTCCCTGGTCCTGAATAGGGTAACTGTGCCCCTGAAGGACCAGGTGCGTAGCCTGGGAGTCATTTTGGACTCACAGCTGTCCATGGAGGCGCAGGTCAATTCTGTATCCAGGGCAGCTGTCTACCAACTCCACCTGGTACGCAGGCTGAGACCCTACCTGCCCGCTGACTGTCTGGCCAGAGTGGTGCATGCTCTAGTTATCTCCCGCTTGGACTACTGCAATGCGCTCTACGTGGGGCTACCTTTGAAGGTGACTCGGAAACTACAGCTAATCCAGAATGCGGCAGCTAGACTGGTGACTGGGGGCGGCCGCCGAGACCACATAACACCGGTCTTGAAAGACCTACATTGGCTCCCAGTACGTTTCCGAGCACAATTCAAAGTGCTGGTGTTGACCTTTAAAGCCCTAAACGGCTTCGGCCCAGTATACCTGAAGGAGCGTCTCCACCCCCATCATTCTGCCCGGACACTGAGGTCCAGCGCCGAGGGCCTTCTGGCGGTTCCCTCATTGCGAGAAGCGAAGCTACAGGGAACCAGGCAGAGGGCCTTTTCGGTGGTGGCGCCCGCCCTGTGGAATGCCCTCCCATTGGATGTCAAGGTGTTGGACAACTACCAGACATTCAGAAGACATCTTAAGGCGGCCCTATTCAGGGAAGCTTTTAATGTATGATATTTTAGTGTTTTTTGGTTTCTGTGGAAGCCGCCCAGAGTGGCTGGGGAAACCCAGCCAGATGGGCGGGGTATAAATAATAAATTATTATTATTATTATATTATTATTACTCGGCTACGAGTGATCACCAAAGAGAAGAAGGACTCTCCTTCTTAGGAGGTTTCAAGTAGAGCTTGGATGGCCATCTGTCAAGGATTCTTCAGCTATGATTTCTGCATTGTAGGGGGTTGGACTAGATGACCCTTCGGTACCATCCAACTCTAAAATTCTATGATTCTATGATTCTACGCTGTGTGGAGTCCCCTGCCCAGCCAGTCTGCTGTCTTGCATTGTCCAGGATTGCTGAATCACAGCAGGCTCAGGAAGATGGCAAAAGTGGTGGGCAGGACAGAGTTGGCCCCTCTCCCCACACCCTGCGGCCCACAAGGTTTTGTAACAAACCATCCCAACAGCTGCAAAGATGTGGGTAACATGATTTCCACAGAGGTGCCTTAGTGAGGAGGACTGCTTGAAATGACACCCCCAAAGAAGAAGGGGCTTCTTGGCTTAAATTCTGCCAGCCAAGAATCCTGCCCACCCCGGACCTGGTCCTCTCCAGTGCTTTGCAAAGAGGCAACATTTCCATCCTTGCATCTCTGTCGTAGTTCATTTGATCCCAGAGGAACTAGACTTTACTTTCTCGGGGGGGGGGGGAGAATAAATATTGTTGTTTATTAATTACCTGCCCTGTGTGTGGAAGAGATAAAGAGAATGAAATGGTTCTGGAGAAAGTTTGTAATGTTTTCCAAAAAATGTTTTTCTTTGAGATACAGTATTTCACATGGAACTATTTAGTGAGTTTGTAGAATACTTGAGTACAGTATGAGATATTATCTCACAGGATCATAGAATTCTTGCATTGGAAGGGAACCCAAGCATCAAGCTTCTGCAACCTTGGCCCTCCAGATGTTTTTGGCCTACAACTCCCATGATCCCTAGCTAGCAGAACCAGTGGTCAGGGATTATGGGAATTGTAGTCTCAAAACATCTAGAGGACCGAGGTTGAGGAAGCCTGATCTAGCCCAACCCCTTGGAATGCCAGAATCACAATGACCACCCAACCGTTGAATGCCTCTTACTGGCAGAAATTGTATCTTAATGTTTAAGACAAGACAAGAATCTCCCTTCTTGTCATTATCCCCTGGAGCAGCAGAAAGCAAGCTGGCTCCATTTACTTGCATATATTCTGATCTGTAAATCTTACAGGCATCATTGTGATCCATACCCCTAATTGCCCATCCGTTCTATGTTTGTTTGTTTTTTGCATCTGCACAAAGAACTCTGGGACTGATAGTACTGATAGAGATGAGGTGGAGCGGCTGACAGAGTGGTGCAGAGCTAACAACTTGCTCATAAATACAAGGAAGACAAAGGAGCTTGTGGTGAACTTCAGGAGACAGAAGAGCAACGTCCAGCCACTTTTGATTGATGGGGTCTGTGTGAAGAGGGTAACAACGTTCAGATTTTTGGGCATTGAATTACAAGAGGATCTGTCCTGGAGTGTCAACACAAGGGGGCTTGTGAAGAAGGCGCAGCAGAGACTGTACTTTTTGAGAATACTAAGGAAAAACCATCTTCCGCAGAAACTGCTGCTTGCCTTCTATCACTGTGCCATTGAGAGCGTGCTCACTTATGGCTTATGTGTGTGGTACGGAAGCTGCACTACCCAGGACAGGATGGGGTTGGGCAGGGTTGTTAAGGCAGCAGAGAGCATTGTTGGCTGCCCGCTCTCCACCTTAGAGCAGATTTATGCCACAAGGTGCCATAGGAAGGCACTGGACATAGTAAAAGATCCATCGCATCCTGGTCACTGTCTCTTCGAGCTCTTGCTGTCGGGACGGAGATACAGGACAATGAAGACAAGAACGAGCCGTCTTAAGAACAGCTTCTTCTCCAGAGCGATCTCGGCCCTGAATGGGAAGCCCGGACTTTGAAAGTCATTTAATCTCCCTTGCTGTATTATACTGTATTGTTTAATTAGTGTTTTTATGGAGCAGTCAAGTAATTTCGTTGTCCCCGAAGGGGGGCAATGACAATAAAGATATTAAATAAAAAATAAAATAAAAATACTTGTGAAAGTAGATGCCATAGAAAAAGCACACACACAAAGACCTATCTGACTCTCCAACGACAAGTCCTAGTTGGATGGCTCAAGCACATTCTCTCTCTGTTCTAGAGAAGCACCAGGACCAGCAACTTGTTGTTCACATGGGGACTTGTCGGCCTGAGCCACACTTCTTGCGATTGGCACCAGCAAATCTTACCAGATCTGGACAACGGGGTGTGTGTGTGTAGGGCAGAGGTTCGCAGAGAACGTAAGAGCAAAAAGAGAACATCTCCTGGACCAGGCCAATGGCTCCTCTGCCCACAATGACTAACGGGATGCCTGGGGGAACCAGGACGAGCTGGAAAAGTACTTTCCCCCCAAACCCAGAGTCCTTTCTGTTGGGGATAATTCAGACTGAAATTCCCAGGTGTCAGAAAAGGTTATTTATGTATGCTACAACTGCAGCCCAGGTTTGGTTAGCCCAAAAAAGGAAAACGAGCGAGGTTCCAAACAAAGAAGAATGGCAACTTAAATTGACAGAATATGCACAACTTACAGACTTAACAATTTTCTTATTCAATATGTTAAGAACATACATTTAAAGAAGATTGGAAAACGTTTATTGAATATATAGGAAATAATAGTGTGCACCTGAAAACATTGACAGCATTAAGATAAATCTTAATGGATGCAATAATGCAATATATAGGAAATAATAGTGTGCACCTGAAAACATTGACAGCATTAAGATAAATCTTATTGGATGCAATAATGGAATACTGGATGGTTTAGTTTTTGTAAAATATGCGGGTATTTTTAATATGCAAAATGAACCATGGAACGAAAAGAAGGGAAGTCATTGATATTTTAAGTATGTTAAAATGAATATTTTAAATTGTAAAACAGAAAATTTAACAACAATTATAAAAAAAAGAAACATAGAAAGTTGCCTAATACTAAGCCAGACGATTTTTCCGCCCAGGTGACTCCAGGCTGTCAGAATTTGCAGGAGGGATTCCACCAAAGGACTGTTATGTTGATGATTATTTTATTATTGGATTGTCTGTCAGTATGCTTTTTAGTACATTTTTATTATGTTTTTCTCATTGATGTTTTGTAATGGGTTTTTAATACTGAACAATGCCCTGGGATCTTTTGATAAAGGGTGATATATAAATTGAATAAACCATAAAATAACGACGATGACAACAACAACAACCACATACCTGAACTTTAGGTTTGGACGCTTAAACTGGATTAATTGGCTCTGTGATCTTAGCACAAGGACTCCACTTTAAAAGAGAATCAGATTTTTACAGTTTGAGAAGTAACAGGGAAAGGCATTGAATAGTGTGTGATGGGTGAAGGGAAATGGGAGTATGTGCAAACACCCCACAGTCAAATCAGGACAGATCTTCCTTGTCTTCTGATTCCGAACAGAGGTGGGTGTCAGCTCAGCCCAGAGGGCGAGGGGCCCCAGAAGGAGCACAATGGCCCCAGACTTCATGGTGGGTCAGGCTAAGCGGAGTGTTCACTGTCCAGCCAGTCTGCTGCCTTGCATAGTCCAGGATTGCTGAATCACAGCTGGCTCAGGAAGATGGCGAAAGCGCTGGGCAGCCTCTCCCCACACCCTGCGGCCCACAAGGTTTTGTAACAAACCATCCCAACAGCTGCAAAGATGTAGATAACATTTCCACAGAAGATGGGTTGCTTGAAATGACACCGCCCTCCCCAAGGAAGAAGGGGCTTCTTGGCTTAGATTGGGCAAAGTAGGATGCCCTTCCATTGGGTTCCCAGCTGTACTATCAGCAGAGAGAAAGGGATGGTGGAGGCCATGGGCATAGCCAGGATTTATGTTAGGTGTTTGTAGAACTTGAGTTGGTTATTTTGCATGGCTACACCCATGGTGGAGCTCTGTTGGGAGAGACCCTACTTCCTCTCCAAAGCCCCTTTTTGGTGTCTTCCTCACTCACTGAAGTGCTCAGCCTATGTCCCTCTGAACTGGCTGGACCAGGGCAAATGGCAGTTGCTTGAAATGATGCCCCCTCCCCAAGGAAAAAGGGGCTTCTTGGCTTAGGTTCTGCAAGCCAGGATGCCTTTCCCTGAGGTTCCCAGCTGTACCATTAGCAGAGAGAAAGGGATGGTGGCGCTCTGGTTGGAGAGACCCTCCTTCCCCCACAAACCCCTTTCTGGGTCTCCCTCTCTGGGGTTTGTGAGACTCAGACCTGGCTGGACCAAGGCATGTTGTACTTGCCAGTGGAAGTGGCCATTCCAAAGAAGTGGGCCAAGAGAGCCAAGGATCCTGCCCACCCCCGACCTGGCCCTCTCCAGTGCTTTGCCCAGAGGCAGCCTTTCTACCCTGGCATGTGCAGGGGTGCCAAGTGGAATGAGCTCTGCCCTGCATAATCCATCCCGTGGCACGGGGCATGCACACCATCTGAATGCCAATGCCCATCGACTGCGTAGGGGCATTCAAATATTTGGCTCCTAGGTCCATCTGTAACATGATTTATTTGATCGCAGGAAAGTCAAACTTTGCTTTATCAGAAGAGATAGAATTGTTGTTGTTGTTTATTAATTACATTCTCTTAACTCTAAGGTCCCAGTGTGTTGTTTGTGTATTGTGTGTGTGTGTGTGTGTGTGTGAGAGAGAGAGAGAGAGAGAGAGAGAGAGAGAATGAAATGAATCTGGAGAAAGTTCATGCAGCTCTTACCAGTAGAAAGTTTTTCCAGTGTTTAGTTGGAATCCGGTCCTATCTTCTGAAGCAGCAAAATGCAATTTCCTTGCATATATTCTTAGCCTTATATTCTGAGCTTTCACATGATTTGTATGTCTCTCGGGGCATGTTCTTGGGGTTGCTATAGCAGGTTCCCCCCTGGTGGTGGATTGTTGAAAAACAATATGAAGCTGGATGGGGAGCATGCTGTGTGTGCTCCAAATTCGGGACTGATTTTTGTATTTAGTATTTAGGAATGCAGGAGGAAGAGAGCACAAGGGCTGGAGAAATAATAATAAATAACTCTTTCATTCTGAGCTCCTTTGGGGATAAGAAAAGTGGCCAATACGTCTTTCGACAGCAGTGGTTCCCAAAGCATACCTGAAGGAGCGTCTCCACCTCCATTGTTCAGCCTCAACACTTAGGTCCAGTGCCGAGAGCCTCCTGCGAGAAGCAAAGCTACAGGGAACCAGGCAGAGGGCCTTCTCAGTGGTGGCACCTGCCATGTGGAACACCCTCCCACCAGATGTCAAGGAAATAAACAACTATCTAAAGACATCTGAAGGCAGACCTGTTCAGGGTAGTTTTTAATGTCTGATGTTTTATTGTGTTTTGAATATTCTGTTGGAGCCGCCAAGATTGGCTGGGCAAACCCAGCCAGATGGGCAGGGTATAAATTATTATTATTATTATTATTATTATTATTATTATTATTATTAGTGCATGGCAGCGCACCCTCGTGGGGAATTAACTGGGGGTGGCAGGGGACGCTGGAGGTGCAAATGACTATCAAACCTTGAAAAGCTGGCATCCTCGGATCAGGTTCATCCATTTGGCTGATTTAATTAACCTATATAGTTTGAACAAAAGCACAATTACATGTGCAACCTGAAAACTGCCACTATCCCTTCCTTTCGTTATTATCTTTTGTCTTCCCATTCTTTTCCCCATTCATAAAATAGCTGACCAATCAGGAGCTGTTATTTGCTCAGCCATCTGGTTACTCGCCCAATCAGAAGCACCATAGCTAACCCTAACAGGCTATGCGGGTCCTGCAGGTGTCAGTGAAAAGTGTGAGCAAGCAATCGAAACCGGCTTCAGACTGATATTTACACTTCCTTTTGTTTTACTTCGGAACAAGAATGCAGGGTATTTAGAGTGACAGGGCATCAGGTTTCTGCAGACATCACTCCTGTTCCATGACATCTTTATGATATATGTGTGACGTTTGCAACAAGGTGTTGTGGGTAACTTTGAGAAACCTCTTAAAGTGGGAGCACCCATATTGGGGGGTTTCTCTCTGCTTCCTTTACATTGTAGTTTGAGGTTTGGGTGCAACAATAAAGATCAGGCCTCCTGGCTGCTGTTTTCTTTCAATATCTTGGCCGAAGCCTTTTCTCTGATGATCCAACTCGAGCCTTGGGAACTCCCTGCTACACTGGTTACTGTTTGAATTTCAGTGCTATTATCTCCCTTAGTGGACTGGCTCAAACGACTACTCTGAATATTGTTTTTTATATGGTGCGGTAAGGGGGAACTGGGGGTGAATTTATGGAACCAAGGGGACAGTGACCCAAAAAGGTTTGAGAAACACTGATTATCCTCTTCCCTTCCAGGCCCCAGGCCCAAATCTCCCCAGCCCAGCAGCTGAGGGGCTTTGAGAGATGCTCTCCCCCCACTGGGGCAGCAGTGGATGTGGGGCTCCTCTTGAGGCCTCATGTCATGCGATGCAAGAACCAGACTCAGCCCATGCCAGAAAGCTCAGGTTTTATTTGAGGATAGATGATCCCACAGCAGCCTCCCCAGAGATGGAAGGAGGGGGGCATGGGAACACACTGATGTCTGCTCTGGGGTTGGGGTCTTCTCAGACAAGGTGATCAGGCTGAGGGACTCAGTCCTCCTCAGTGGAGTTTTCTGGGGGAAGAAAAGAAAAAGAGTAAAGGGGGAGGCAGCCAAGTAATTGAGCACTGGCCCTTAGGGCAGGCAGCAGCAATGACAGAATCATACAATTGTAGAGTTGAAAGGGACGCCCAAGGGTCACCTAGCCCAACCACCTTAAAGAAGGAACCACATTCCTCACAAACAGCCAAACTCTGCTTATAAACCTCTAAAGAAGGAGATTTCACCACCTCCCAAGGGAGACCGTTCCGCTGTCGAAAAGCTCTCACTGCCAGAAGTCGGAATCTCCTTTCTTGTAACTTGAAGCCGTTGGTAAACTCACCCATGGGCAGGGCAGGATGAGGCCAGCAGGGCAGCCGAGAGAGAACCCTGTGGACCTCCACAGTCTGCCCCCTGCCCTCCACATGCACACTTATAAATATTTAGAGACAGAGATAGATAGAGAGACAGAGAAGCACAGATACACAGAAAGACAAGAATCTTACCTGTTTGCCCACAGACCATCATGCACTCCAGTTTGGTGTGAAACCGATTGCCATTCCCCTTGCAGCCCCCATAGGCGAATATCTCGCACTTCCTGGTGGCTGAGTTGTAGTAGTAAAATTGTGAAAAAGCCTCACATGGACCAGGGTCCTTTGGCAGCTTGCAAACCTCTGAGGCCACAGAAGGGAGTGAAAGAGGAAGCAGAGAGGTTTTTCTTAGGGCAGGAAGGTGTCAAGAGTTCCAACTTCATGTTCCCTGCATGCATTCCTCCATAAGAAGCCCCCCCCCCCGCTAGAGGGAAAGAATCACAGACCCTTCTCCTTCCAGGCAGAGAGGAATTGCGCCTGGGCTCTTTGGGCCGGGCCAGCTCAGGGACTGAATTTGGGGACCTCCTTGTGGCTGCTGGGTCAAATCTCTGCAGTCCTCTCTCCTCTCAACCCTTTGCCAAATGCTCCAACCCCAACCCCTCCTTCATTCTTACAAGGCTCCCCACCGTTGGATTTTGAATCCAAAGTTTTGGTGTCCTATTTCAGACACCATCTCTTATCTTGAAATTTCAAATTGCCCCAATCACAAATGTCCATATAAAGATTATGGCACAAAGTAATAATATTAAGAAGAACATAAGGTTCTGGATCAGGCCAATCGCCCATCTGCTCCAGCCCTCTCCCTTCCTGTGGCTTCCAACACCCATATCCAGCCTCTGTCCAGCTAAGGAATCCCAACCGCTCCATCCCCTCCATTATATGAAACATAAAGTCCAGAACAGAGCAGTGCACCCAGTCCTCCCAGAACTTTGGGCCCCTTCTGGCCAGCTTCTTGGATGGGGTTGCCCACCTTCCCAGAGGGGAACTACTGCCCTGCCTGGGGGTCAGAGTGTTGAACTAGGACCCGAGAGAGATGCGGGTTCAAATCCCCACTCAGCCATGAAGCTCACTGGGTGGTACCTGGGCTGATCTTCCCGCAGGCTGCCTCACATGCCTCTTTTGTCTCAAAGTTGTTGCTGTTACCCTCACAGCCACCATAGGTGAACAAGACGCACTTCTTCTCCGATGGGTTGTAGTAGTAACGGCGGAAGGCTGCTAAACATCGTCCAGTTTTGGGCGGCAACTGGCACCTGTCACTGCGAACTGTTGGAGGCAGAACGGATGGAGGTCCATGGGGAGACGTTCTCAGTCCCCAGGGCACTAAGGTGCCCAGGGAAGAAATGTAGGGAGGGTGGAAGGGGTCAGGGCCTTTGCCAGTACCTGAGTCCAGGCAGCCCCGGCTGCACATAGTGAAGCAGCACTTCTGGGTGAGGGGGCAGTCTCGGTCGTCTCTGCAGGTGTCATTGCAACGGACAAGGGTATTCACCAGTTCCCTTTTGGGGCACACGCCAGGGTGCTCTGGAAGAAGGAGATGGAGAGAAGAGGACAGCAGTCAGTAGTGAGATGGAATTTTGTTTTGAATGCCAGGACTCACTCTGGAACGTGTGAGGATATCATCGAGAGGAAACAAACTCCTGAGCATGTGCAGAGTTCATTTCCCCTCCTATGATCCTACCACTGGCAGCTGCCACCACCACACTGCTTGGCATGAGGGAGAGGAGACTCTTTGAGTGAGCCCCAGCACCTCTTCCTTGGCAGAATCCTCTGCCAGCCACGCTCATGTACACACAACTGCCCTCCCCACCAGGTCCCCACATCTCCCACACCCAAGAGATACCTTTTTCAACCGCTAGGCAAGTCTTCCCGCACCCATTGCTGCAGCACTTCTTGCGTGGCAAGTAGACTGAGCCACAGTCCTGGTCATTGTTGCAAGTCGCTAAGCAGTTCGCAGGCTGGTCTGGCTGGGGGCTCAGCCTGGGGCAGTATCCAGGGTAGACTGGGGATGAAAGGAGAACCTAAGAAGAGCATCTGCTGGATCAGGCCAGTGCCCCACCGGGTCCAGAATCCTGTTCTCACAGTGGCCAGGCAGATGAAGAACACTTACTCCCCTCTGTCTTTGCCATGACTGGTATTCAGAAGCATGTATGGGCTGTAAGCCAACACTGAGTGCATTCCCAACATTTTCTGATATGAGGCACATTTTCTTCAGCTGAAATCTTGTCTAGGACCCACAACTATCTGGCTGCACAAATTAAGTAAGAAGACGAACTAATTATTTAATTTGCAAATCATGGAATTAAGTGTTTACTTCAATCTTTACACAACTGAGGTAATTCAGCTTTGAATTTATGCATGTTTTTGGTTCTTTGTCAGTCTTTCTGAACCGCACTGTGATCTTCGGATGAAGGGCTGTATAGACATTTAATAAATGAATAGGTCTGTTTTCATTTTTTTTAAAAAACCCACATTAATACTTGCAGGGAAAGGAGCCAGTTCCTCTTTGCCTGGAATGAATGGGGTCCCCCTGATCTGACCTGCTTGCACACCTGAGAGCAGGTGAGTCTCTGGACTGGGGCTGTGCACAGCCTGCCTCCCACCTGTTGGTTGGACCCACTGGCAGTGCGCCTGGTCAGCTGCCATGTTTGGGCAAGCCACACCGTGGCGGGTGGGATTCTGCACTGCAGTGCCTCTTGCCTGACTATGAACTACATGGATCCAGGCAGGATATGCACCAAACCCCCTTGTGTGTATGGATGGGTGGTTGAGAGCACATCTGGGTCAGAAGGTGAGGCAGATGGGAGGTTCCCGACTTCATTTCTCCCCCCAGAAAGAGGGGCTGCTGCCCCTCTGCTTACCCTCACGTGGGAGCATGCACTGTTGCCCACAGCCGGTCTGGCAGCAGCGCTCACTCCCTGGGCAGCTGTTGTCCCAGGAGCAGAACTGGCCACACTGTGTGTCATTGTTTTGGATCAGAGTTGGACAAGTGCCAGGCTTCCCTGTGATGGAGAAAGAGAGAAAGAGGTAGAGAGAGAGAGAGAGAGAGAGAGGGAGAGAGAGAGAGAGAGAGAGAGATTACCAAGCCCTTCATCGGTGCTGGAAACGAAGGCATTTCAACTCCACTGTGAAAATCGAAAGCTTCTGCCGCTTAAAGAAAGAATGTAAGAGCAGCTTGCAGGATCAGGCGATTGTCCCCTCTATGCCAGCATCCTGTTCATATCTTCATCATTTCCTGGGAGATGGGTGGGGCTTGCTTCTAGGTGCAAGTCTCTCCTGCAGCTTACCTGAAAGTGGGTCTGGGCTGCAAAGGCAAGTGTTCCTGCTGACCTGCCTCAGAAGCCCAGCAGGTGGCACCAAATCTGCACCCCTCAAGTCTGCTGCTCCCAAGGGGTGCTCCATTTGGCCACAGCGGGGGGGGGGGAGGGAGGGTGTCAGAAAAGGACTGGCATTTCAGAGGCAATGTATTAATGGACATCCTCGCCTCATCTTAATGTGGATTGGGAATCCCTTTTCATTAGTTACCTGCTCTTCAACCTAAGGTCCCAGGAAACATTACAACCTTAAAACAAAAGATTAAAAGCAGTTTGAAGCAAGTTACATCCACAAAAATAAGGAGATTCTGATTCCCTGTTCTTTGAAAATCTGAACAGGAGAGCTGAATCGTTGGCTTAGGGCAGTGGATTTCAAGCAGTGTGTTGTGGCACCCTGGGGTGCCTTGAATGATGGGCAGTACTGGCCTCGGTCTCTCCTTCCCTCCCTCTTGTGTCTCTGCCTCCCAAAGGCTTGCACAGCTGTTTATTGCAGCAGCCCTGGCTATAAGCTCCACAGGCAAATGGCGCGTCTGGGGCTGGCCGGGGGATGCTGGTTGCCAGGAACTGAGACGGCCTCAGAGTAAGCAGGTGGGTGAGGGAGCCCAGCTAGGCAGTCCACCAGCCCTTGCTGTTGGGAATGGACAGACGAGTGGCAGGCTGGCCGGCCGACTGGCCATCACTGCTTTGGTCTTTCTTGTGCTTGCTGTGGTCAAGACCTGCCTGGGAGATGAGTGCCCACTGCTGCTGCTGTTGCTGCTGCCTGCCAAGGTAAGGTGCTGGCCTCACGTTCACCTTCGACCAGTCTCCGCTGGGCCACTAAGGCTGGGTATATGCTCTTCCCAGGCCGTTGTGGGGCAGTGTGGGGAGGGAGGCACCTCTCTCTGGGGCAGGAGTGGCAGCTCAGAGACTGGGCAGTGGCAGCGGCTGTCCGGAGGACTCCCAATGAGGGGGGAGAGGAGAGGAGGCTGAAGGAACACTCCACAAGAAAGGGCCAAAGCTAGGCTTTCTGTCACCCGGGCCAAAGACCCAGTCTGGCTGGCACACACACACACACACACACACACACACACACACACACACTCAACCCATTTATTCACAGAAGCCCTGGCAAAGTCTCATTGCTGGGAAAGGGAGCAAATTATATAAGGAACACCTTGGCAAGAGGGGGAATCCAGAGGCACCTTGGCTGGTGGGGGGTGTCCAATGGCACAGCAGAGTGACAGAATGGCCCCCTCTCACTGAATTTCAGCATTCCCAGTGGGGAATGAAACCACACACCTTCTGCATGCAACTCAATTGCTGTTCCCCTGAGCTTCCCCAGCTTCCTGAAGGAATTTTCATGACTGCACTTCTCTCAACAATTCCCTGAGAAATGCTTTTGAGACATGTGCCTGTAAGGAGAGAGGAGACAGGATCCCTTACCTGGAAGCCTCTGAGCAGAGGCAGGTGTCAGCTCAGCCCAGAGGGCGAGGAGCCCCACAAGGATCACAAGAGCACCAGACTTCATGGTCGGTGAGGCTAAGTAGAGAGTCCACTGCCCAACCTGGTCTGCTCCCTTATATTGCCCAGGATTGCAGAATCACAGCAAGCTCAGGAGGATGGTGGAAGTGGTCAGCAGCACAGAGAGGAAACTCATTCCTCCCCCAGCAGGTTTGGTAACAAACGGTCCCAACGGCTGAAAGGTTGTGGGCAACCTTTCCACAGAGGTGCCTGAGTGAGGAGGACGGCTAAGAAATGACAAGCCGAGGATCCTACACCCCCCCAAAACTTGCTCTCTCCAGTTCTTTGCACAGAGCTAACCTTTCCACCCTTGCACCTCTAACGTAATTTATTGGATCTCAGAGGAGCCTGACTTTGCCATCACAGAAGAGGTATAATTATAGTTATTGTTTGTTAATGACCTCTTGATTAATTACAGGTTCAAAATTAAAGCACAGTCTTATAAACAGTCTAAAACAACTTGCAATTATAAAAACAAGGTGGGTCCTAAAAACACACATCTCAAGTCTCAAAAAGCCAGGTAAAAGAGTTGCTTCTTCAACCAGCTCTGGAAGCTGAGCCATGAAGATGCCATCTGCTGTGGAACCAGGTTCAAGTTCCTCGTATTACTGGCAAAGCCCTGAACAGCTTGGGTCCAGGATCCCTCAGAGATCACCTGAACCCTGATATTCCAGCTCAATCACTGAGATCATCTGCAGGAGCATCTTTGGTCATTCCTTGGGTTACTGAGGCTTCTTTGACAACAACCAAGTCGTCATTGGCCCACTCCTGTGGAACTCCCTGCCACTGGAGACTCAGCAGGAGCCTTCTGTGCCAACATCTAAACACCAGCTGAAAACTTTTCTATTCTTCCAGGCCTGTACAGGAAATTGAGAATATATCCCCCACAATGGTCTGCTGGTGTTTTTTTCTAATTTGTTTTTTTGCTTTTCAACTTTTAATTATTATATTGCCTGGTTTTATGTCTTTATATTGATGTAAACCACTGTGAAATGTTTTATCAATCAATCTATCAACCAACCAACCAACCAACCAACCAAACAAACAAACAAACTGTACAGATTCAGATCCAAAGAAACAGATCAAAATGCAACAGCATCAATAAAATGGGACAACCCAAGCCAGGTAACTGCCAATCTACGTAGGTGTCCACCTGTCCCAGGAAGCAGAAAGGGAGCCCAGCTTGCCACAGGGGCATGGACACACCATGTGGGGTCTTCCCTCCTTGCTCAGCTTCGCACCATGTGTCTCACAGGAGCAGAGGGAGGCTGGGTGCTGAGTCAGCCTGTGGTTGGTGGGGACGCCTCTCTCTAGCAAGCAGATCCAAACTTCAACCATGACATCCCAGGGCCAGATCTGATGCCTGCCTGCCAGGACTCCTTCAGCCAAGAGCAGGGATTGAGCGATGTTTCCTCCCAGGAGAGGGAGGAACAGAAGCTGTTATCTGACCAGCTAGAAAGGAGTGGGAGAAACCTGGCCGAAGGATCCCTCATGAGGACGTTGTGAAAGGAGGATACAATGCCAGCTCAGCTGGTGGGTGCTGGAAATCAGGACTCTTTCAGCTACCCATGAGGGGTGTCTCAACTTGGTGCCCACCAGACTCCACCTCCCATCAGCCCCAAGCCAGTGCAGCCAGAAGATGCAGAGGCTCATGAGAACTGTGGCCAATTCAGAGGGAGGCTGCCTTAGAGAGTGTTTCCCACGGGGGCTTAGAAAGATGGAGATTGGGGCAAGGGAGTCCAAGGAGACACTCACCTAGAGGCATCTGAGCAGACACAGGACCCAGCTCGCCCCAGAAGGCAAGGAGCGCAACCAGGCAGAGGCCGATGGACTTCATGGTGAAGCAGGTCTGAGTCCCCTGCCTGCACCCAAAAGGCTTTATATCCCATGCAGAAGGAACTGACAGCACATTTGGAAATCTCTCAGCTCCACCCAGAACAAACAGAAAGCAGAAAGGAATGGATTGGTTGGGAAAGGCTGGCGTATCTGAGTGACCGGAGATGAACCTTTCCAAGCCAGCACCCCATTCGTAGGCAGGCGATGACTCTGTCCTGGGCGTGGCCCTTCTGTTATCAAAATACAAAAGATCGCAGAAATGAGGAGCTGCCTCCAGGTGCTTCCAAGCACCAAGGGAGACCTTGAGTCTGGGTGGCCTTGTGCTTGGGGCATTCAGAAAGAGGGCATCAGCCGTGCCAAAGGGGAAAGGGCCCCTTGGCTGCAGGAGGCAGGTGTATTCCCCTCTCCAGAGTGGATGTCATTGCCCACCTGGGCTGCTTTCATGAGAAGAAGAGGTTCCAGGTGAGGTGGGAACAGAGCTGAGTTACTGCTGGGGCTGATAAGGCTAACATAAGAAGAGTCCGCTGGATCAGGCCAATGGCGCATTTAATGCAGCATAAGGTAAAGGTAAAGGGACCCCTGACCATTAGGTCCAGTCCTGGCCGACTCTGGGGTTCATCTCACTTTATTGGCCGAGGGAGCTGGCGTACAGCTTCCGGGTCATGTGGCCAGCAGGACCAAGCCGCTTCTGGCGAGCCACTAGAACCTTCCCCAGAGAATCCAGGAATCCATCGGATTTCATAAGTCTCTGGAACACTGAATGGGTCTCCCACCCCTTCAGGGTCATGACAGTGAGACCAAACTTCGTCAGGAAATGATCAGACCACAACAATGGGGCTAGTATGACACATGAACCCCAGTTTTCAGACCACCTTTTTCACAGTCTCAGGCAAAAACAAATGTGTGGAGCTGGACTTCACAGAGTGTCCTCCACTAAAGGAACATTGAAGTCCTGCGCAATCAACACCATGTGCCAGGCTGCCTTTACCAGGTTGGTCAACTCCAGCCCTCATCAGTCCCTTTGGCCAAACACTGGGTCAGGCCTTCAAAGATCATCCCAACTTGGAAAGGCTTCCTGGAGAGCAAAATAGTAAATCTGTGGACCTGTGATGGCCTGGGAATCTGATTCAGAAGCTGAACCTGAGGAGTCCCAGCCTGCACAGGAGTCCAAGGCCTCCAGGGCCGGCTGAGATGGGGCAGGGGCTTGAATCTGAAGGGCCTGCACCTGTGCCGGTTCCTCAGGAGCAGACACCAGATGTATCCACTCTGGCTCCGGAGGTGACTGAGGACCCATTGCCTGCAGGTGCGCCTCTCCCAGCCCTGTCAGGGGAAGGGGAAGCTGCCCCTGGGTCCAGTAACCCTCCAGCCTCTCCTGAGCTGCAGAGGCTCAGGGCAGAGAGGCGGAGGCAACTAAGTTCTCTCAGGAGGAGTGCTTGCCTCCAGGCCAGGAGAGGCGAGTCACCTGAGGATCGGGGCCGCCCTATGCCTCAGGGCAGTTAAAAGCCAGCCAGCCCCAGTCCCAAGTTGCAGGAGCAACATTGTTGGTTGCTACTTCCTGCCTGAACCCTGTCCTGCTTTCCTCTCTGAGCTCCTGACCCACCCTGGCTCCCTGCTTGCAAGCCTGTTCCTGACTTCACCTGACTCCCTGCCCTGCACTCAGCTTCAGCTACTACGGACTGCCTCCACGTTGCACCTTTGACCACGGACCGGACTTGGACCTTGCCTCTCGGGTAACCCACGGGACCAGCACAGTAGAGTTGGAAGGGACCCCCAAGGGACATCTAGTCCAACTGCCTCCAGTGCAGAAATCAGAACTAACGAATCCCTGAAAGATGTCTTCTGCTTAAAAGCCTCCAATTTCAATGATAAATTTTGGAAGAGTTCCCTGCACAATATAGTGGAAGAGTTCCCTACAAAAGCAAGCCCAGCTGTGGGATTGTAAAGCCACTGGTGGAGGAGAAGGTAGAGGCTTGAGAAAGGAATTTGAGGGGAAAGTGTCCTTTCCCCAACTTGGGCACCCCTTGAGGAGCTCACCAAAGCTGCCATACCAGAGATTGGGTGTGAAGGGGGTAAAAGGGGAAGGGGAAGGGGAAGGGGAAGCTGCCCCTGGGTCCAGTAACCCTCCAGCCTCTCCTGAGCTGCAGAAGCTCAGGGCAGAGAGGCAGAGGGAACTAGGTTCTCTCAGGAGGAGTGCTCGCCTTAAGGCCAGGAGAGGCGGGTCACCTGTGGGCCGGGACCGCCCCTGTCCTCAGAGGAGATAAAGGCCAGTCAGCCCAGTCCCAGGTTGTGGGAGCAATGTTGTTGGAAACCTGTTTCTACCAGCACCCAGACCTGTTCTTCCGGAGTTCCCGACCATGCCCGGCTTCTTGCTTTGGACCCCGCTTCGACCTTGGTGGACAGTCTCCAGACCCTCGACCCAGGACAGGACTCTGACCACGCCTCTCTGTAACCCCCCCCGGGTCCAGCACAGGACCAATAGACCTAACTCTCTCCTTCTTCAGTGCTCCAGCCTAACTTGGTGCTTTATTGGACACCCAGGTGGACAGAGCTGAGTGAGAGCAATCCCCTTCCCAGATCATCTACCCAGGTCTTCGTAACACATGCCAAGTCAGGGCCCTCATCTACAACAATAGAATTACACAACTGTAGACCGTTGGGATCCCTTCCAACTCTATGATCCTATGGTTCTACTTCAAAGATTCCTGAGTAAGTCGAGCAGTCAAGGAGTAAGAGGAGAGGTCCTCTTGTGGATCTTGAAAGGGTTAAGTTGTAGGAAGCTAAATAAATGGGCAGTTTTCCGAATGGGGAGGCATGCATAGATGGGTCAGCAATCTTTCTGTGAAAGGGAAAGGGTTCTGTGGAACTGGGAGAAGGAGGAGAAAGTGCTTACCTAGAGGGTGGCTGGAGGCAGGTGTTAGTTGACCCCAAAGAGCAAGGAGCCCCACAAGGAGGAGAAGGCCACTCCACCACATGGTGAACAAGCTAAGTCTACTGGCCAGCCCATGACTCACTTATATCTCAGAAAACAGGTTCTCTGGGGAATTCCCAAAGAAGGAGAAGAAGGAAGAAGAAACAGAGGTCAGGACAGTAAGTGGGACAGAGAGGACATTCTTTTCTTTCTAAGAAGGTTTTGCAACAAATGATCACAAAGCAGCTAAAGCAACCTGAACTATTTAGTATCCTCGGCAATCTTGGCCACCTCACTCCTCATCCCATCTTTGGATTGTTTGTGAAAAAGTTGAAAAGCACAAGTCTCAAAGCCGGTTCTCGGGGAACTCTGCTTTCTATTACTCTCCCCCTAGAGAGCTGTCTGGAGAGCAGTTCCTCCTCTGCTCCCCCAGGTTTCCTTATGATACACCTGTGAGCCTGCAAGAGCCCCTCCCACCCAGATCCCCAGACGGGGTCACACCTTCACGCCTTCCTCAGCCTCCAGCCTTACCCGAGGGAAGAATGGTCCCTAAGGGTGATTCAAGGCACCTCAAGGATGGAGGCAGCAAGTCTGGCTCAAACAGAGGCCGTGGCAGCTCTTATCAGCTGGCTCTACCTGTGCTCAGGTGTGCCAGGAAGCTCTGTAGTTAGAGCCCTCCTGGCGCTTTTCCATTCTTATCTTGTGCAACAAAGAAGCATTTCCCAAAACTCTTTGGATGGTGCACTTCTGCTGATGCAGCTTAGAACAGCATTAGCCTTTTCCCCTTCCTGCATCACAGTGTTGACTCATGTTAAGTTTGTGAGCTATTAAGACCCCTAGAACTGTTCCACGTGGTCAATGGAAACAAAAGCCAAAGAGAGATCTAGAAGCAGGAGCAAAGCAGCATTTCTGCATTACAGGGGGTTGGAATAGATGACCCTCAGGGTCCTTTCCAACCCTACTTTTTATGATTCCCCCTGTCCTGCTCTCTGCAGAGGTCATCCATCAGGCCTGAGCCCAGGTTGGGATGGGTCCAACTATTCAGCATCATTCAAGAATGCTTGCAGCTGCCACTAGCACAGCCTTCTCTGGGAACTTCTCCATGAAGGACTTGCACCCTGGACTTTAAGAAGGCCAATTTCAAAAAACTGAAGGAGCTGCTGGTTGTGATCCCATGGTCAGAAATACTCAGTGAGAAGGGAGTCCAAGAAGGATGGGAGTTTCTAAAAGGAGAAATATTGAAGGCCCAAACGCAGACAACACCAACAAGAAAGGAAAGTGGGAGGCATCTAAGGAAATCGGTGTGGCTGCATAAGGAACTTACAGATGAGCTGAGAGTTAAGAAGGGAATGTGTAAGAAATGGAAGAAAGGGGAAATCACAAAGGAGGAGTAGACACAAGTAGCCAACAGTTGTAGGTTGAAGGTCAGGTGGGCTAAAATTCAGAATAAGCTCAGGCTCAGTGGTTAAAAATAATAAAAAAGGTTTCTTTGGCTACATCTGAAGTAATAAATATTTTTTATTTATTTTCCAATATCGTTCCAATAGCAGCCTCATTATAACAATGTCAATTTTATCCAATTAATACAATTATTAAAACCAATTGTGTGTATATATGTGTGTGTATATATATATACACACACAATTTAGTTAAACTGGCCTCCTCACATGCTAGTTTTGATGGGTTCCTCTTTGTTTTTTATTTTATTTTCTGGGTTCCAAAATCTTAATCCCTTCAAGATAGCAATCCCTCGTATAACAGCTACATTCTTATGGTTTCAATTCATGTTAATATGTTAAGCAACATAAAGTTTCAAGTGAGGTACTCAGTCTGTAATCATTGTTCTTTCCTGCGTGTGGTAACCCCCCCCCCGATATTGTCCCAACCATATACAGTATGGTGTTGTGTCCTCCATTCCTCTGACTTCATGGTCCCAATCCATGGGGGTGGATGACTAAAGGGACAGAAGCAGCTGGCTCTGGGCCATTCCTGCCACAATTAATAATAATTTCAAGGGGTTGGACAAGATAACGCATTGGATCCCTTCCAACTCAGCAAGTCTATGATTCTGTGAAACGAATGTGCTTTGTTTTCCCAAGGAGGAGGAAGACCATTGATGGGAAGAGCGTTTGTCAGGGTTGCTTCCAGATCCTAGCTCACAGAGGATCACGCCAGCCAGCGATCATTAAATAAAAGTCTTTATTGAGTTACAGTCTCCATTCTCAAGCTGCTGCGCGCAACTCTACGTCTTATGCTTAGATCGGCAAAGCTCCGTCTGAGTCTCCGCCCCTTGTGCACCAACTTAATATCCTAGCCCTGCTCCACCTTTTCCGCCTGACAGTTCTCCTCTGGGTCCCTCTGCCCCCCGGGGTCTCTTCCTTCCGGGATTCTTCTGACGCTGACCCCCCGGACCCTTCTGTCTCCTTGCGCCGGGCTTTAGGCCCTGGCTCCCTTTCCGGGCTGCCTACTGCGCCACCTTCCTGTGCATTTGAACTTGGCGCGCGCGCCCAACCTTCCACTTTCCGTCTAACCGTCTCTTCGCTCCCCGATGTAGGTGTGGCCACTCCTGACTCGTGCCCTCCCTCCTGTTGTGAGCTGCCAGCTCTTGATCCCTGGCGCCCTTCCTCATCCCTGCTCTCTGGCGGTGACGCTGGTCCCGATTTCCAACTGCTCCCCTCTGAGTCCCCTCTGGCTCTATCTTCCTGGGGTGTCCCCCTAGTCTCCCCCCTTGCCCTGGCCACTGGTGCTCCTTTTTGTGAATCTTCTGATTCACTGGAAAGACTCGGAGATCTCGGGTCGTCGTCATCACTCATCTTTTCTTCTGCCTCCTCCCCCTCGCTCTCTGTTTCCTCCCTTGCCCTCGCCTCTGCTCCTGAACCCCTGACATCCATCCCCCCCTCGAAGCCCCCTCTTCCCCCCTCCCCGCCTTCCGGTGCGGGAGCTGGGTGCTGCAGTGTCAAGGGGACGAATGTCGGGTACAGTTCGCTTCCCGTGGCGGGCCTCCATCTGAAGTCTTCCGGTTCTTCCTCCCTGCTCTCGTCGACGACGGTCACCTCTGCTTCCATCTCTGTGCCGCCGTGCTCGAAACCCTGGTCATCCCCGAAAACATCCATGTCCGTCTCTCCCTCGCTTCCTTCTGGAGGCGTTGCTCGTTCTGGACCCTCCAGCCACTTTCTGCGCCACTGCTCCTCTGGTCGATCATCCCACCAATACGAGGGTTCTGAAGCAGATCCCGAGGGCGACCCCTCCGGGGAACTGGCGTCTCGTGTCGGTTCCTCATCCGAGTCGAACCCCCGGAACGTGCTGGCTGAAAGCGTGGGCGTGAAAAGCCAGTCGTCGAAAAAGTCCGCTGGCATTGGCCTATGTGGGAAGAGGGCATGAAACTCTTCCTTGAGCAGAGGTTCGTCTAAAGCGTAGCCCGGCACCCAGCTGTTGGCACTGGCCGGGGTGCCCTCCTTGGCGAGAAGGTATTCTACCCCCTCCTCCCCCCATCTAGAGTCCAAAATCTCTGTGATTTCGTTGATGCGCACCTCCTGTGCCACTCCCCGTTGCCCGGTTCCCTCTCGGAGCGGACTCGGCGCCGTTCCTGGTTCCTGAAACCTGTGCGGTGCCTTGTAGGGAGTGAGCACCGATCTGTGGAACACCGGATGCATCCTGGAACCCTCCGGAAGCGCCAGCCTGAAAGCCACCGGGTTGACCTGCTCTTCGACTTGGTAGGGCCCCAGTTGCTTATGCCCTAGTTTCTTCTTGGCCAACGACCTGGCCGGCACTGCGTGGGCTGCTAACCAGACCCAGTCTCCCACCTGGATCTCTTCGCCAACCCTTCTGTGTTTGTCTGCCTGCACCTTGTATGCGTGTTTGGCCAGCTCCAGGTGCCGCCGCAGCTGATCGTGGACCTCCTGCAACTCCGACGCGAACGCATCTGCTGTCTGCGGCTCCCCCTCCACCATTCTTTCCAGTCCCGGGAAGGTTCTGGGGTGCCTCCCGTTGTTGGCGAAGAACGGCGTGACCCCCGTGGACACGTGCTTCGTGTTGTTGTAGGCGAACTCGGCGAGCGGCAGGTAATCCACCCACGTCGCAGGCTGTTGATTCGCATAGCATCTCAGGTACTGCTGCATGATGGCATTGACCCGCTCCGCTTGCCCGTTGGTCTGCGGGTGTCTCGCCGACGCCAGGTTGATCTTGACGTTTAGGAAGCCCATCAGCTTCTGCCAGAAATTCGAGATGAACTGCCGCCCGCGGTCGGACAGAATAGACCGTGGCAGACCGTGAACCTTGAACACGTGGTCTATGAACAGTTTGGCGGTTTGTTCCGCCGTGGCCACCTTCGCACACGGGATGAAATGTGCCATCTTGGAGAACAAGTCCACCACCACCAGCACGGCGGTCTTGCCCCTCGAGCTGGGCAGATCCGTGACGAAGTCCAGGGCGACTCTCTCCCATGGCTCGACCGGAGTTTGCAGCGGTTCCAACAGTCCGGCCGGTGGTCTGTGCACTGGTTTGGCCCTCTGGCAGGTGTCGCACCTCGCCACGTAGTCCGCGACCTCCCCTCTCATTCCGGGCCACCAGAAATCCCTGGCGACTAATTCCACCGTCTTCTCCTTGCCAAAGTGCCCGGCAGTGGGCGCGTCGTGCAGCTGATGCAGTACCTTGGCGCGAAGTTCGTCTCCCGGCACGTAGATGGCCCCTTTACGGATGAGCAATCCATCTCTCAGTTGGAACCCATCGGTCGCCGCCATGCCCCTTTGCATCTCTGCCATCTTTGCTTGCGCGAAGGAGTCATTCTGCAACGCTCGTCGCACCGCCTCCAGGTCAACTGTCGCCGCAGCGCACGCCCACACTGTTGGTGCGAAGATGTGCATGGCGGCCGCTGGCGTGGCGTCCTCCAGATACTGTGGCTTACGGGAGAGCGCGTCCGCCATGATGTTGGTGTCCCCCGGGACATACTCTATTCGGAAGTCGAAGTTCGCAAAGAACTCAGCCCAACGTATCTGCCTCTGGTTCAGGAACTGTGCCGTGCGCCAGTGCTCCAGATTCTTGTGGTCCGTGCAGACCTGCACCGTGTGCTTGGCGCCGATCAGGAAGTGCCTCCACGCTTTGAATGCTGCATGAATGGCCAGCAACTCCCTGTCCCAGATAGTGTAGTTCTGTTCGGACTTGCTGAGCTTCCTGGAGTAAAACGCCCCCGGCCGCCAAACCCCCTGCGGGTCTCTCTGCAGCAGGACTGCTCCCACGGCTCTGTCCGAGGCGTCTGTCTCGACCCTCATCGGCCTGCTGGGGTCGACATGCAGCAGCTGCTCTTCCGACGCGAAGAGACGTTTGAGTGCCTGAAAGGACCGCTCCGCCTGCTCCGTCCAGATGAACTTCTTTTTCTTGGAGCTAAGCGTGTCCGTGATGGCCGCTGTCTGCATAGCGAAGCCTTTGATGAACTTGCGATAGAAATTCGCGAAGCCGACAAATCGTTGGACCTCCTTCCGGTTGCGTGGGCTTTTCCAATCCAACACCGCTCGAACCTTGGCGCTGTCCATGGCGAGCCCCTTGTCAGACAACTTGTAGCCCAGGAAATCCACCTCCGTTACGTCGAATTGGCACTTCTCCAGCTTGGCGTAGAGCCTATGTTGCTGTAGCCTGCTCAGCACTTCCCTGACGTGTCTGTCATGCTCCTGCTGCGATTCCGAAAAGATCAGGATGTCATCCAAGAAACAGACGCACGTTTTGTAGAGGAGCCCCGCCAACACGTGATGCATGAAAGCTTGAAAAACGTGGGAGCCATTTTGCAATCCAAAAGGCATAACTCTATATTCGTAGGTGCCCAGGGGCGTGAACATGGCTGTCTTCCACTCATCTCCTTCCCGCATGCGAATGAGGTTGTACGCCCCTCGCAGGTCCAACTTGGTGAACACGCTGCCCTTGCGTACTTTTGCGAGTAGGTCGTCGATTCGGGGCATGGGGAAGTCCGATGGCTTGGTCACACTGTTCAAAATGCGGTAGTCCACCACGAGTCTTTTTTGGGGCGTGTCTCGCTTCTTAACAAAGAATACCGGACTGCCCCCCGCTGCCCTGGACTCTCGGATGAAACCGCGCTCCAAATTATGATCTATGAACTCTTTGAGTTCCTGCAGTTCGTCCTCAGACATAGAATACAGCTTCCCTTTGGGCAGCGCCACCCCCGGCAGCAGGTCAATCTTGCAGTCATATGGTCTGTGGGGGGGTAGCCTGTCTGCCTCCTTCTCGCAGAAAACCTCCAAAAATTCTGCGTACTTGTGGGGAATCGCTTGCAGCGTGCCTAGCAGCAGCTGTGACTCCTCTTGCTCCCCTTCCTGCTGGGGCACGATGCAGTGTTCAGCGCAAAAGGAAGAGCCGAAGGTCAGCTGCCTCTGGTACCAAGCCAGCGTCGGGCTGTGCTTGTCCAGCCAACTCATGCCCAATACAATAGGCGTGTCCGACAGTTGAGTGACGTTGAAGCTGATGATTTCCTTGTGATTTCCAAGCCGCAGCACCATAGGTGGCGTCTGCTTCACCACTTGCCCCCCTAGCAGCTCCCTGCCATCCACCGTGACAACCTGCA
The DNA here is from genome assembly GCF_965113315.1 of Podarcis vaucheri. Taxonomy (NCBI): domain Eukaryota; kingdom Metazoa; phylum Chordata; class Lepidosauria; order Squamata; family Lacertidae; genus Podarcis; species Podarcis vaucheri. Next base: position 106,335,767 of record NC_138764.1, read on the forward strand.
GGGGCAGCGTGGCAGGCAGCAACTGTATAGCGTGCCGGTCGACAAAGTCCTGCCCTATGAAGTCTGCATTGCTTCCCGAGTCGACGGTGATTGGCACGTCCATGGTGATTCCATTGGGTAGCTGGAGCGATGCGGTGAGCCTCACTACTGGCTTGGGCGGGAGGGGGTCCATGGGCAGTAAATTCCCTGGGGACTGCTTCACTGACACGTCTGGCTGGGCCCCAGTGCCTCTTCCTCCAGCCAGACATCGTCGTTTCCCTGCTGTGGTTCTCCTTGCTGCGTTGCTGCAGTCACCATTGCCGAAGCTGCAGTGTGCTTGTGGAGCCTCCGGGGACACTCTTTCGCCATATGCCCTGGATCCTCGCAGATATAACACTTCCTGTTCCCTCTAGGAGGCTTCGCTTTCACTGCTGCCGGTGCTAGGGCTCTGGCTGCTGACTGAGCCCTTGCACTCCCAACCTCCATCGGTTCCACCCCTCCCCCTGTTGGAGGCGTGGATTGCGCACGCGCTGCTTCTCTGGGAAGGAAGGAGGAGCCCCTGGCTGTTTCGCGCCCGCTGCGCCCTTCTTCCCTGCTCCACGGACGTTCTTCCAGCCGCACCCCCACCGCCAGCGCCCTCTGAACGATCTCCTGCGTGGTCCGGGGTCTCTCCCCCCTCGCAATCTCATCTTTCACCGAGCTGTGCAAGCCCTCCCAAAAAAGGTCTCTGACAGGAGCCGAATCTCTGTCCCATTCCAGGGCACTGACCAAAGCGAAAAAGCGGGCATGGTACTGCCTTACGCTGGCCCTCCCTTGCCTTAGTCCATGCACCTCCTTCCGGGCAAGATCCACGTCAATGCTTGATAAAAAACACCCATCCATCGCTTTAATAAAGGCGTCCGCATTTTGGAGCGCAGGATCCTTATCTCTCTACAAATTGCGCAGCCATGCTTTTGCGTCTCCATGCAAATGGGACATGATGAACCCCACTTTCTCTTGTTCATCTCTAAAGTCTTTGTGCAGTAGTTGCAGTGCACACATTACGTCTGCTCTAAAGTTGGGGTACTGTTGCAAATTCCCATCGAAGTGAGAGACCAGACCGCCTGTGCGTCTCCCCAACCCAATCCCCTCTGGTTTGGGTGTCTGTTGCCCTTGCTTCGTAAGCACTTCCAACCTGACCTGGAGATCCCTGTAGGCGGCAGCTGCGTCCTCCTCTCTCTTCCTGGATGCCAGCGCCTCGGCATTCAGTCGTGACACTGCTTCTCTCAGTTCCGCTATTTGCTGTTCGGCCGTCATATTGTCTGCCGTTCGTGAGCTCGCTAGTAGGCACCCGCTTTCTCTCCTCTCCGCGAGGCCGTGGATGCCCACAATTTGTTGAGACGGAGCTTACTGTCAGGGTTGCTTCCAGATCCTAGCTCACAGAGGATCACGCCAGCCAGCGATCATTAAATAAAAGTCTTTATTGAGTTACAGTCTCCATTCTCAAGCTGCTGCGCGCAACTCTACGTCTTATGCTTAGATCGGCGAAGCTCCGTCTGAGTCTCCGCCCCTTGTGCACCAACTTAATATCCTAGCCCTGCTCCACCTTTTCCGCCTGACAGTTCTCCTCTGGGTCCCTCTGCCCCCCGGGGTCTCTTCCTTCCGGGATTCTTCTGACGCTGACCCCCCGGACCCTTCTGTCTCCTTGCGCCGGGCTTTAGGCCCTGGCTCCCTTTCCGGGCTGCCTACTGCGCCACCTTCCTGTGCATTTGAACTTGGCGCGCGCGCCCAACCTTCCACTTTCCGTCTAACCGTCTCTTCGCTCCCCGATGTAGGTGTGGCCACTCCTGACTCGTGCCCTCCCTCCTGTTGTGAGCTGCCAGCTCTTGATCCCTGGCGCCCTTCCTCATCCCTGTTCTCTGGCGGTGACGCTGGTCCCGATTTCCAACTGCTCCCCTCTGAGTCCCCTCTGGCTCTATCTTCCTGGGGTGTCCCCCTAGTCTCCCCCCTTGCCCTGGCCACTGGTGCTCCTTTTTGTGAATCTTCTGATTCACTGGAAAGACTCGGAGATCTCGGGTCGTCGTCATCACTCATCTTTTCTTCTGCCTCCTCCCCCTCGCTCTCTGTTTCCTCCCTTGCCCTCGCCTCTGCTCCTGAACCCCTGACAGCGTTCTTCTGAGAAAAGGCACCTCCACTTCCCAGCTGGCAAGACCCATTTCGGGGAACGGCTCCACAGGCAGAACAAGGCAGGCAGGCCTGGGATCTGCTGACTGGTGGAATGACGTCTGCTCCCACCAAATCCTTCCTCCACCCCACCTGGCCTGCTCAGCATTCCAGGATTCCCAAGTGCAGAACGGAGGACCACAAGGGCAGGCAGTGTAGGGCTGGAATGACTGGCCACTGGATCTTCTCCCCAACCCAAGTGCGGCTCCTGGGCAGTGCTGGGGGCTGCCTCAGGTTGGGTCTTGTAGAAACTCTGGCAGCTCCAAGGCAGCCACTTGCTCCAGCAGCCAAACTGAGCATTCTTGAGTCTCTGCCCCCCAGCAGCTTCTTCCGAGTTCTGCCCCCTTGAACAGTCCAACCCTCTCACCTGAAGGTGGGCCCTCCATGCCTTCCCACCTGCTGCCCCCTCTGGGCATTTGGCCAGTGAGGGGCTGTGGGAAGCACTTGGTTCCCAGGTTCAGTAGAAGGACCCTCCTGGCTCTGGCTTTGTAATGTGAATCTCACAGTGTTATTATTTTCTTTATGGGGTTGGTTCAAACCACTACTCTGAATGCTCCTTTTCACAGGGTAAACTCACTGGGGATGAGTTTATGGAACCAAGGGGGCAGTGGCCACAAAACGCTGGGGAGATATCCTCTTCCCTTCCAGGGCCAAATCTCACCAGCCCAGCAGCTGAGAGGCTTTGAGAGATGCTTTCCCCCCAGTGGGGCAGCAGCGGATGTGGGGCTGCCCTTGAGGCCTCATGTCATGCAATGCAAGAACCAGACTCAGCACATGCCAGAACGCTCAGGTTTTATTTGGGGATAGATGATCCCACAGCAGCCTCCCCAGAGATGGAAGGAGGGGGGCATGGGAACACACTGATGTCTGCTCTGGGGTTGGGGTCTTCTCAGACAAGGTGATCAGGTTGAGGGACTCAATCCTCCTTAGTGGGGTTTTCTGGGGGAAGAAAAGAAAAAGAGTCAGCCAAGTAATTGGGCATGTGCCCCTTAGGACAGGCAGCAGCAATGATAGAATTATAGAATTGTAGAGTTGAAATGGACCGCAAGGGTCATCTAGTCCAACCCCCTGCAAGAAGGAATCTCATTTAAAGCATCCATGACAGATGGTCATCCAACCTCTGCTTATAAACATCCAAGGAAGGAAAGTTCGCCATCTTCCACTGTTGAATGACTCTTACTTTCAGAAGGTTCTTCCTGATGTTTAGCTGTAATTTCCTTTCCTGTAAGTTGCAGACATTGGTTGGAATCCTACCATAGCTGTCAACTTCTCCCTTTTCTTGCAAGGAATCCTATTCGGAATAAGGGAATTTCCCTTTAAAAAGGGAAACATTGACAGCTATGAGTCCCACCCTCAAGAGCAGGAGAAAACAGGCTTGCTCCATCCCCCATTTGACAACCCTTTAGGTTTTTGAAGATGTCTATCATATTTCCTCTCAGTCTCCTTTTTCCCAGGCTAAACATTCCCAACTCCCCCAACTGTTTCTCATGAGGCTTGGTTTGCAGACCCTCGATCATCTTGGCCGCCTTCCTCTGCACACCTCCCAGCTTGTCACTATCCTTCTGAAACTGAGGTGCCCAGAACTCGACACACAACTCCAGGTGAGCCTAGAGCAATACTATGACTTCCCTTGATCTGGACAATAGACTTCTGGTGAGGCAGCCTAGGATTGCATGAGCTTTCTTTGCTGTTGCATCACTCTTTTGACTCATGTTGAGCTTGTGGTCTATTAGGGCCCCGGTTTCCTTTTCACATGTACTGCGGTCAAGCCAGATGTCCCCCATCCCATGTGCTTCAGATCTGGCTCCTCTTGAAGCTCCTCAAGCCCCTTCCTCCATTGTGATAAGGGGGAGATCCACCATCCTTAAGTTCGTCCGTGCATAGGACAGGATGGTGCCAGCAGCCCAGCTGAGATAGACGCCTGTGGAGCTCCACAGTCTGCCCCCTGCCCACCACAGAGAGAGAGAGAGAGAATGAATCTTACCTAAGTTTCCACAGACCATCATGCACTCCAGCATGGTACGAAACCGATTGCCATTCCCCCCGCAGAGCCCATAAACGAATATCTCGCACTTCCTGGTGGTTGAGTTGTAGTGGTAAAATTGTGAAAAAGCCTCACATGGGCCAGAGTCCTTTGGCAGCTTGCAGACCTCTGAGGCCACAGAAGGGGGAGAAAGAGGAAGCAGAGAGGTTTTTCTTAGGGCAGGAAGGTGTCAAGCGTTTTTAATTCCAACTTCATGTTCCCTGCATGCATTCCTCCATAGGAATAATGCAAAGCCCCTCCATAAAGGGGGAAGGAGTCGGCAGCCACCAGGTGGCGCGTTGGAAGATGGCCGACAATAACATCTCTCTGACCCATACGAGGTAATTAAGGGGCTGCTATGGGAAGTATGCAGCCTTCCCACCCCCCCAGGAGGTGGGGGGCACTGCCTTGCCAGCGGTGTTCACAATGCACCCCCTGATCCGAGAGATGGGGGTGCCGAACACTTGGCACGAGCCCTCGGTGAAGTCAGATCTTCCTGACGCCGATTCCAATTAGCGCGTGCTGGTTGCTTCAGCTCGGAATTATAATTGGAAACATACGATTGGAAATGAAGCTTAAGCACATACATCAAGTAAAGCTCGACAGATAAGACTGCTGATTAATGGATCTCTGTGACCGGAAGTGACGGATGGATAAGTAAATCTTCTGATGAATCACCACAAGGAGACTGTATGTTTGGAACGAAGGGGGGGGGTGGAGGAAAAAACTTTTCTTCTTTGCACGATGTGATATTAATAACCCTTCACCCCAGAAAGAAATAAGATCATTGCGTTTTTATTAATCATAAGCAGGATTTTAAGAACTGTGTGGGATGGATTACAACTGGAGAAAAGATTGGTGAACGGTGAGAAAGAGGAAAATTTTTATGACGCAGTTAAAAAATGGCGTCTCGCCAAGACAGGCTTGCCGGAGAAAGAAGAACAGGGGAAGGAGAATCAGGATCGTTCAAAAGAGCAGGAATGTTGGAATGCAAGTTTGACCTGACAGAGCCCCCTGATTTATTTGATTTATTTGGCTAGCCTGAGAAAAAATAAAGGACAGACCGAAGATTAATTTTGTTTATGGAAGCGTTGAACAGAGGCTGTCCCTGAGCGATATGGTCTTTGAAGAGTATAAAACCCACACAGAGACACCAGTTTTCAACCTGCTTGTGAAAATCATCAGAGATTGCAGAGAAAGGAATATATGATAACAACAAGAAGAGAAAGAAAGTAATAAAGGACTATCCGGATCGAACTGGATAGAACTGTCTAATTAAAGCAGTAAAATAAGTGATGCCTGGAGTTATCCGGAATTTTGGACTCGTGTGGAGCTTGACGTATGGGTACCCTCAACAAAATTTAAAATTTGGCTGTATAATTTGGAACTAATGTGATTTGAATAATGTGATGTGATTGGCCTGTTAATAAAAATTATTTTTTTTAAAAAAAAACATAAAGGGGGAAGGAGTCATGGAGCCTTCTCTTTCCAGGCAGAGCGGAATTGTGCCTTGGGCTATTTGGGCGAGTCCAGCTCAGGGACTGACTTTGAGGGACCTGCTTGTGGCAGCTGGTTCAGATCTCTGGAGCCCTCTTGCCTCTCAACCCTTTGCCAAAGCTCCCGCCCAAAGCTCTCCTTCCGAGGTCTGCAAAAACACACCAATCCCGAAAAACCTCAATTTCAAAACATGACGAAGCTCATTGGGTGACTTGGGCCAGTGGCTTCCTCTCTTAGCCTCCCTCACAGTGTTGTTGTTGTGGGGATTAAAGGAGGAAGGGAGAGAACGAGGCATGCAGCCGTGAGCTCCATGGAAATGAAGGTGGGCGATAAACACAATCAACGAAGCCAATAAAATGAATTTCTGGTGGGTCCCACTCTCAGTACCTGGGCTGATTTTCCCGCAGGCTTCCTCGCAGGCCTCCTTTGTCTCAAACATGTTGCGGTTGCCCGAGCAGCCACCGTAGATGAACTGGTTGCACTTCTTCTGTGACGGGTTGTAGTAGTAACGTATCAAGTGTGCGCTGCATATTCCATCTTCAGGCGGCAACTGGCATCTGTCACTGCGAACTGTTGGAGGCAGAATGAATGAAGGTCCATGAGGGGAGCTTCTCAGGCTCCAGGGCACTTAAGTTGGCACTGCGGCTGCTGCCTCCACCAGTTGCCCAGAGAAGAGAGGGTGGGGGGAGAAGGGGTCAGGGGCTTTGCCAGTACCTGAGTCCATGCAGCCCCGGCTGCACCCGGTGAAGCAGCACTTCTGGGTGAGGGGGCAGTCTCGGTCGTCTCTGCAGGTGTCATTGCAGGGGGCAAAGGTGCGCACCAGTTCCACTTTTGGGCACATGCCAGGGTGCTCTGGAAAAAAAGAGATGGGGAGATTGGGGGTGGGACTAATAATAATAATAATAATAATAATAATAATAATAATAATAATAATTAATTTATACCCCGCCCATCTGGCTGAGTTTCCCCAGCCACTCTGGGCGACTCCCAATCGAGTGTTAAAAACAATACAGCATTAAATATTAAAAACTTCCCTAAACAGGGCTGCCTTCAGATGTCTTTTAAAGATAAGATAACTGCTTATTTCCTTGACATCTGAAGGGAGGGTGTTCCACAGGGCAGGTGCCGCCACCGAGAAGGCCCTCTGCCTGGTTACCTGTAACCTGGCTTCTCACAGGGAGGGAACCGCAAGAAGGCCCTCAGGGCTGGACCTCAGTGTCCGGGCTGGATGACGGGGGTGGAGACGCTCCTTCAGGTATAGAGGACCGAGGCCGTTTAGGTCTTTAAAGGTCAGGACCAACACCTTTAATTGTACTCGGAAACGTCCTGGGAGCCAGTGTAGGTCTTTCAAGATTGGTGTTATGTGGTCTCGGCAGCTGCTCCCAGTCACCAGTCTAGGTGCCGCATTCTGGATTAGTTGCAGTTTCCGGGTCACCTTCAAAGGTAGCCCCACGTAGAGCGTGTTGCAGTAGTCCAAGCGGGAGATAACTAGATGACCCTTTGTAGCCCTTCCTACTTGACAGAGGCATGTGTCCAGCTTTACCTCCGGACAGGAAAGCCCATGGGTGGCCCTACTAAGTCCCTCCATGCTGGGCTGTGCAACATCACCCCCCTTAAGTCCAGGTTCTCTGACTTTCCCTGCTCACCCACTCCATAAAAACACAAGAAGAGCCTTCTGGATCAGGCCAATGGCCCATTTTCTCCAGGGGCCAACTGGAAGCTTCAATGGGAAGCCCACAAGAAGGACCCAAGCACGAGCCCTCTGCCCTCCTGGGGTTTCCAGCAGCTGGCCTTCCGAAGCATCACTGCCTCCAACCGTGGAGGCAAACAGAGCCATCCTGCCAAAGGTCACTGAGAACCCTCTCCTCCTCCATGAATCTGCATTCTAAAGCCATCTAGTGTGGAATCTATACACGTATAAGAAAGGTTGTGAAAGTGCTTTTTGAAAAACAGTTTTGAAAAATATATGGAATTTGCCATAGCTCACCATCACCACCTAGTGTTACATTTGTATAATGCACTTTACAACACACTGAAAATGTTTTATTTGCGGCTGTAGAGCTGAGTCCCAGGTTGGTGGCCGCCATCGCCTCCTGTGGGAGTGAGTTCCATAGCTCAACTATGTGCTGCTGTGTGAAGACCTCCTTTCTCCTAATGAACTCCTGTGTTTACAGCTTCATATGCATATCTCTGGATATTTCTGAAATGCGCTAGGTGACCCATGCCACCAAGAAAAGCCCTGGAATTGTGTTTGGTATGCCAGGACTCACTCCTGGAACACCATATAGCTTGGCATTAGGGAGTGGAGACTGCGTGAGCGGCAGCCAAGTGGGCTGGAGCCCCAACATCTCTTCCTGGGCAGAACTTAATACTGGTTCTCCCACCCACAAGCACTCAACTGCTCCCCCCACAATCAGGTCCCCATCTCTTTCCCCACCCAAGAAATACCTTCTTCAGCCACCTGGCAAGTCTGTCCACACCCGTTGCTGCAGCACTTCTGGATTGGCAAGGAGAGTCCTGAGCCACAGTCCTGGTCCTTGTTGCAAGTCGTGGAGCAGTTCACAGCCTGGTCTGGTTGGGGGCTCGGCCTGGGGCAGGAGCCGGGCTGGTCTGGGGATGAAACTGGAATGTAAGAAGCTAAGAAGGGCGTGCTGGATCAGGCCAATGGCCCACCTAGTCCAGCACCCTCTTCTTGCAGTGGCCATCCAGGTCGCCCAAAGGGGATGCCTGCCTGAGTTTTCCACCCAAATAGACACCAAACCCCCTTGTGTGTATGGATGGGGGGTCAAGAGCACATCTGGGTCAGAAGGTGAGGCAGATGGGAGGTTCCTGACTTCATTTCTCCCCCCAGAAAGAGGGGCTGCTGCTTACCCTCAAGTGGGAGCATGCACTGATGCCCACAGGCAGTCTGGCAGCAGCGCTCACTCCCTGGACAGCTGTCATCTGTGGAGCAGAACTGGCCACACTGGGTGTTATTGTTTTGGATCAGAGTAGGACAGGTGCCAGGCTTCCCTGTGATGGAGAGAGAGAGAGAGAGAGAGAGAGAGAGAGAGAGAGAGAGAGAGAGAGAAATGGATTACTAAGCCATTACTAAAATGGATTGTTGTTGTTGTTTAGTCGTTTCCGACTCTTCGTGACCAGAGCACGCCAGGCTCTCCTGTCTTCCACTGCCTCCCGCACTTTGGTCAAACTCATGCTGGTAGCTTTGAGAACACTGTCCCACCATCTCATCCTCTGTCGTCCCCTTCTCCTTGTGCCCTCCACCTTTCCCAGGGTCTTTTCCAGGGAGTCTTCTCTTCTCATGAGGTGGCCAAAGCCTTGGAGCCTCAGCTTCAGGCTCTGTCCTTCCAGTGAGCACTCAGGGCTGATTTCCTTCAGAATGGATCGGTTGGATCTTCTTGCAGTCCATGGGACTCTCAAGAGTCTCCTCCAGCACCAGAATTCAAAATCACTAATGGGTGGACTAAAATGAATTACTAACCATTGATAATCTTAAAATTCAGGTGGTTCTGCAAAGCATACGCCTGAAGCATCGAAAGCCAGGGGAAAGAGATGCTTCTTCGACCTCCTTCCGAAGCTACACCATGGAGGTGTCGTCTGCTACTGAGTCAGGTTTCAGGTCCTGGCATTGATTTACAAAGCCCTGAACAACTTGGGTCCAGGAGAGCCCGGGGATCACCTGAACCCTGATATTCCAGCTCAATCACTGAGATCATCAGCAGGAGCATCTTTGGTCATTCCTTGGGTTGCTGAGGCTTCTTTGACAACAACCAAGTTGTCATTGGCCCACTCCTGTGGAACTCCCTGCCACTGGAGACTCAGCAGGAACCTTCTGTGCCAACATCTAAACACCTGCTGAAAACTTTTCTATTCTTCCAGGCCTGTACAGGAAATTGAGAATATATCCCCCACAATGGTCTGCTGGTGTTTGTTTCTAATTTGGTTTTTGTTTTTATTTTTTTGTTTTTTTGATACGATACGATAATCTTTATTGTCATTGTCCCATACAAATCAACAAAATTGAATGTGTAGACATTCAAAAACCAACAAGCCTGATTTCCCAGCTATCCCAACCTGGTTAACCCCCTAAGAACTCTGATACCCCATAATAAAATACAATATACTCCCACAGAGACTACCTTACACTGCGTTTAAAACGAAAATCGCATTTGGACAGAAACTGTTTCTCAGGCAGCTAATCCTAGTCTTTATAACCCTGGCCCTTCTTCCAGAAGGCAGAAGCTGAAAGGGATCATTTCCGGGGTGCGCACTATCCTGCGCTATCTCTGCCGCTTTTTTATGGCACCTGGAAGCATAGATTTGATCCAAGGTGGGAAGAGTGCGCCCAATTCTTCTCTCCACAGCCTTTACAACCCTGGACAGCCTTGTTTTTCACCTGACCGTGCAGCTCCCAAACCACACACAGAGACCATAAGCTAGTACGCTCTCCACAGTGCAATGGTAAAATGCCATCAACAGGTCCTTTGAGAGATTGTTTTTTCAGAGGATAATTATTTTATTGCCTGGTTTTATGTCTTTATATTGCTGTAAACCACTGTGAAATGTTCTATTCAACAAACAAGCAGTACAAATTCAGATTCAAAGAAATAGGTCAAAATGCAGCGGCATCAATAAAAAGGGACAACCAAAGCCAGGTAGCCGAATCAATAAATCCTGCCAATCTACGTAGGTGTCCCCCTGTCCCAGGAAGCAGAAAGGGAGCCCAGCTTGCCACAGGGGCATGGACACACCGTGTGGGGTCTTCCCTTCTTCTCTCCGCTTCCCACCACGTGTGTCACAGGAGGGAGGCTGGGTGCGGAGTCAGCCTGTGGTTGGTGGGGATGCCTCTCTCTAGCAAGCAGATCCAAACTGATGTGTCACGCATGGAGGAAAGCCCCAGGGCCAGATCCTACGCCTGCCTGCCAGGACTCCTTCAGCCAAGAACAGGGAGTGAGCGATGGCTCCTCCCAGGAGAGGGAGGAACAGAAGATGTTATCTGACCTGGCAGAGGCAACGTAGCTCAGGTGGAAGAGTGTGAGACTCCTAAATATTCCTGCATTGCAAGGGGCCCTCGTGGTCTCTCCCAACTCTCCCATTCTGTGTTTCTATGATCCTACGAAGGCTCATGCTAGCTTCACCGTTAGGAGAGAGGCAGCGGGAAAACAGCAATAAAATAAAAGCAGAACAGGAGGAGGCGTGAGTCAAACAACAAGAAGGTTTCTGTGAACACATCATAGACAGTGGGGCTCTTAAATAGAGGAAGTGTCAGATCATTGCTACACCTTGCCCAATATTGTCGGCAGTGGCTGGCAGTAGACTTCAGGGGAGGTATTCTGCCCACTGAGCTTCAGCCCCATCCCAAAGGGGGAGAGAGGGAAAGACCAGGCGGAAACTATTAGCTTCTGATCACAGAATTATCAGAGGGTAGAGTTGGAAGGGATGAAGAGGGTCATCTGGTCCAAGGCAAGAGTCATGGCTAAACAGGACACCACAACTTTAATGCAGTTTGAAAAACCCAAACAGTGTACACAGGGGGGGGGGATGAATAAACACATCATAACCATATGTAAAAGCAGCACAGCTACTAAGTGACCCATAATATCTATGTCTGACCAATAGCACTATTCTGAAATGGTTTGGGTGAATTATTGTTATCAGGGCTTCTTTTCAGCCAGAACTCAGTGAGTTCCTCTCAGGTAGGTGCCATTGCCATTCTGAGAGAATGAGGGAGGTGTTCATGGTGAGTTCTGACACCTCTTTTTCTAGAAAAATAGCAATTCTTCTTCTTCTTCTTTGCAAACCACCCTATACCTCAAGTCTCAGGGCACTTCACAGGATAAAGTCACAATATAAAAACACAAAATACACAATCAAACAGCCCCCCCATAAACGCCAACCCAATAAACCACCCCCAAGGCGTTTTAAAAGGGCATTGGGAGGACAATCGGCTAAAGGCCTGGTTAGTGAGGAATGTTTTTGCCTGGTGCCTAATGGTTTATAATGAAGGTACCAGGCAAATCTCCCTGGGGAAAGCATTCCACAAACAGGGAGCCACTGCAGAAAAGGCCTGCTCTTGCGAACATAAGATCATCGGCCCATAAGATCATTTCACCCACCTCAAGTCTGATCCGTCTTGCCCCTGACAGCAGGATCTATAGGGAAGGGGAAGCTATGGAACAGGAGACAGTGGTTTCCTGGCAATGAGGACTTTTTCAACTACCCATTCAGGGTTTCGTACAGGAGCCCCAAGCCAGCACAGCCAGAAGACGCAGAGGCTCACGAGAACTGTGGCCAATTCAGAGGGAGGTTGCCTTAGAGAGTGTTTCCCACGGGGGCTTAGAAAGATGGAGATTGGGACAGGGGAGTCCAAGGAGACACTCACCTAGAGGCATCTGACCAGACACAGGTCCCAGCTCGCCCCAGAAGGCAAGGAGCGCAACCAGGCAGAGGCCGATGGACTTCATGGCGAAGCAGGTCTGAGTCCCCTGCCTGCTCCCAGAAGGCTTTATATCCCATGCAGAAGGAACTGACAGCACATTTGGAAATCTCTCAGCTCCACCCAGAACAAACAGAAAGCAGAAAGGAATGGATTGGTTGGGAAAGGTTGGCGTATCTGAGTGACCGGAGATGAACCTTTCCAAGCCAGCACCCCATTCGTAGGCAGGCGATGACTCTGTCCTAGGCGTGGCCCTTCTGTTATCAAAATACAAAAGATAGCAGAAATGAGGAGCTGCCTCCAGGTGCTTCCAAGCACCAAAGGAGACCTTGAGTCTGGGTGGCCTTGTGTTTGGGGCATTCAGAAAGAGGGCATCAGCTGTGCCAAAGGGGAAAGGGCCCCTTGGCTGTAGGAGGCAGGTGTATTCCCCTCTCCAGAGTGGATGTCATTGCCCACCTGGGCTGTTTTCATGAGAAGAAGAGGTTCCAGGTGAGGTGGGAACAGAGCTGAACTGGGAGAAGGAGGACAAAGTGCTTACCTGGATACCGGCTGGAGGCAGGTGTCAGTTGACCCCAGAGAGCAAGAAGCCCCACAAGGAGGAGAAGGCCACCCCACCACAGGATGAACAAGCTACGGTAAGTCTACTGCCCAGCCCACAACTCACTTATATCTCAGAAAGCAGGTTCAATGGGGGATTCCCAAAGAAGGTGGTGAAGGAATAAGGGACAGAGGTCTGGACAGCTTCAATAAAAAGGGACAAACCAAGCAAGGTAACTGCCAATCTACGTAGGTGTCCACCTGTCTCAGGAAGCAGACAGCGATTTCTGCTTGCCACAGGGGCATGGACACACCATGTGGGGTTTTCCCTTCTTCTCTCAGCTTCCCACCACGTGTGTCACAGGAGCAGAGGGATACTGAGTGTTGAGTCAGCCTGTGGTTGGTGGGGATGCCTCTCTCTAGCATGCACATCCAGACTGATGTGTCACGCATGGAGGAAAGTCCCAGGGCCAGATCCTACGCCTGCCTGCCAGGACTCCTTCAGCCAAGAACAGGGAGTGAGCGATGGCTCCCCCCAGGAGAGGGAGGAACAGAAGATGTTATCTGACCTGGCAGAGGCAATAAAATGAAAGCAGAGCAGGAGGAGGAGTGAGTCAAGCAACAAGAAGGTTTCTGTGAACACATCATAGACAGCAAGGCTCTTAAATATAGGAAGTGTCAGATCATTGCTACACCTTGCCCAATATTGTCGGCACTGGCTGGCAGGGGAGGTATTTTGCCCACTGAGCTTCAGTCCCATTCCAAGGGGAGAGAGGGAAAGACCAGGCAGAAACATTAGCTAATGATCACAGAATTATCGGAGGGTAGACTGCAAGAAGATCAAACCTCTCCATTCTGAAGGAAATCAGCCCTGAGTGCTCACTGGAAGGACAGATCCTGAAGCTGAGGCGCCAATACTTTGGCCACCTCATGAGAAGAGAAGACTCCCTGGAAAAGACCCTGAAGTTGGGAAAGATGGAGGGCACAAGGAGAAGGGGACGACAGAGGACGAGATGGTTGGACAGTGTTCTCGAAGCTACCAGCATGCGTTTGACCAAACTGCAGGAGGCAGTGGAAGACAGGAGTGCCTGGTGTGCTCTGGTCCAGGGGGTCACGAAGAGTCGGACACGACTAAACGACTAAACAACAACAAGAGTTGGAAGGGACGCAAAGGGTCATCTGGTCCAATGCAGGAGTCATGGTTTAACAGGACCACAACTTTAATATAGTTTGAAAAACCCAAGCAGTGTACAAAGGGGGGGGGGAATGAATAAACACATTGTAAAAATATGTAAAAGCAGCATAAAAATACAACCACACAGCTACAATGTGACCCGTAATATCTATGTCTGACCAATAGCACCATTCTGAAATGGTTTGGGTGAATTATTATCAGGGCTTCTTTTCAGCTGGAACTCAGTGAGTTCCTCTCAGGTAGGTGCCATTGCCATTCTGAGAGAATGAGGGAGGTGTTCATGGTGAGTTCTGACACCTCTTTTTCTAGAAAAATAGCAATTCTCCTCCTCCTCCTCCTCCTCCTCCTTTGCAAGCCACCCTGTACCTCACGTCTCAGGACAGTTCACAGGATAAAGTCACAATATAAAAACACAAAATGAGCTTCCAGGTGAGGTGGGAACAGAGCTGAACAGTGTCTGGGGCTGACAAGCCTCACACCCCTAAGAACATAAGAAGAGTCGAGGGGCCACTGGGGCGCATCAGAAGATGGCTGACAATAACATCTCTCCGACCCACACGAGGTAATTAGGAGGCTGTGATGGGAGTAAATAGCCTCCCTACCCCCCCAGGATTGTGGGGGGGGGCTGCCCTTGCCTGCTGTGCCCTATACCACCCCCGAATTTGTGGGGATGGGGGCACTAGGCAGAATGCCCTCCTGTGGGATCTCGGCGTTCCTGGGCGCTGTCTCTGATCCGCGCCACTAGCTGCAAGAACTTCAAAAGAAACAATTAGGAGGAAGCGAATGCACATATTTCAAGGAAGGAGGGGGAGTAAAGACTGCTAACAGAAGAGATCTCTGATAAACAAGACGAGTCGGAGGAACAATAATTAACCAGATGAAGATACACCAAGACTCGGTATGGCAAAAGGACTGGATGGGAGAGGGGGGGGGACTTTCCTTTCTTTCCTCTATGTGATTAAACAAGAATCCCCCCCCCCAAGTCAGAAATGTCGTTTGAAGGACTTAAGCTGTGGATTTATGTCTGTGTGGAGATAAACTTTCTAACCAAAGCATGCTTTAAGAAGAGCCTGGAATGTATAAGGGCTTTGGAATGACACAGTTAAAAATACCGTCGCCATATTGGGAAGTTCTGTCGGAGGACTTAAGTCTGGGAGGAGAAATAGAGAAATAGAGCTGTTTTTATATTGTGGGTGAAACTCCTCAGAGGGACTTAAGAACGACAGTTCTGTGATTAATGATGGAAAGAGCGATATTATCTATGAATGCGATGATATATGGAAACCATCTCGATTTGAGGATTGGACGAACGGAAAAATTCACACAGGATTATTATTGGTGTTTATCGGCTTAAGGAGATTATCAGAAGAGATTGTAAAGAAAAAAGAGAAAATATACGAACAAGATGAGATGTGGAAACAGCAAGATAAGACTGGATAGAATTATGAACTATGTTTGGACTGATTTGAACATTAACGCAGTAGCAAGAAGATGATCGGAATCCCCCTTCGGATCTTGAAATATGGGTCCCCTCAACAAAATTTAAAATTCGGCTTTGTAATTTGGAATTTATGTGATGTGATTTGATTTGATTTGATTGGTCGGTTAATAAAAATTATTATAAAAAAAAAGAACATAAGAAGAGTATGCTGGATCAGGCCAATGCACCATCTCATACCCTCCAACATTCCTCAGATGAAAATAGGGACGTTTCTCACTCCACCACAACTGACCCTCCTTGACCCCTCATCCCCTCACAAAATACTTCCTATCAGAAGAAGGGCGAGTGCCGCCATTGCCAGTCTAGCTTGGTGATTTACTGGATACTGTACTCACTTATAGCAGCTTCAAGGCAGCCGCTTGCTCCAGCAGCCAGACTGAGCCTTCTTGAGTCTCTGCCCTCAGGCAACTTTGCCCAAGGTCTGAAGGCGGACCCTCCATGGCCTCCCACCTGCTGCCTCCTCTGGGCTCTTGGACCAGGGACTGTGGGGAGCACTTGGTTCCTCAGGTACAGCAGAAGGCACCTTTCCAGGCTAATAATAATAATAATAATAATAATAATAATAATAATAATAATAAATATGTCTTCTAAATAATAATAGTCATGATGATGATGGAATCTAGATAGATTGCCTCTTGCACTGGAGGTCTCACCAAGGTCAAGGCTGCCTTGATTTCTAATCGGCAGTGTATGTGTGTGCAGAAAAAGATAAAAAATCAAAGTCCTCTTTGGAAAGCAACTCCCCTGGAGGAAGGGTATTTCCCAAGGTGACCGCAGAGCAAACCAAACTGAGTAAACGGCAGGAGGAGAAAGGGTGACGCCAAGGAGGTGGGTTTGATTCCTATAGGTGCCAGCTGCGAAAGGTGGAAGGGACTCCCCAGAGGTCATCTAGCTCATCCCTCTGCAAGGCAGGAATCATAGCTATTAAATCCTAGAATAACTGACAGGGAAAGGACCCTGAGGGTCATCTAGTTCATAGGGTGTTGCTTAGGGAATGCCTTTCAGCCCAGTGGAACCTTCAATGTGGGGTTCCGCAGGGCTCAATCCTGTCCCCCCACATTAATAACAATAACAACAACAACAACAACAACAACAACAACAATAATAATAATAATAACGACAACGATGACAACAACAACAACAACAACAACAACACAGATGCTTAACATCTATGTGAAACCTCTAAGTGGGATTATCTGGAGGTTTGGAGTCTGCTGTGAGCAATATGCTGATGACACTCAGCTCTGTTTCTCCTTTGCATCTGCAGGTGAGGCAGTGGAAGTTCTGGATCAGTGTCTTGCCTCAATAATGGAGCCAACAAACTGAAGCTCAACCCAGATAAGACAGAGGCCCTGTTAGTGAGTGGTTCCCTAGAACAGATGACTGGGAGGTTGCGTGCTCTTGGTGGGGTTACGCTTCCCCTGAAGGAGCAGGTTCATAGTCTAGGGGTCCTCCTGGATCCTTTGCTGTCGCTCGAGGCTCAAATGGCCTCGGTGGCCAGGAGTGCCTTCTATCAGCTTTGGCTGGTGGCCCAGCTACGCCCCTATCTGGACAGAGACAGTCTAACTCCTGTTGTCTATGCTCTGGTAACCTCAAGGTTAGATAACTGCAATGTGTTCTGCGTAGGGCTGCCTCTGAAGACAAGTTTGGAAACTTCAGCGAGTGCAGAATTCAGCGGCTAGGTTGCTCACCAGGGCAAGACAGTTTGAGCCTATTACACCGATCCTGGTCCCACTGCTCTGGCTGCCAATTAGTTTTCAGGCCCAATTAAAAGTCCAATTTTGACCTATAAAGCTTTAAACAGCTTAGGACCGCAATACCTCAAGGACTGCCTATTTCCATATGAACCTACCCGGAACCTTAGATCATCTTCCGAGACCCTTCATTGTGTGCTCCTCCTTCAGCGGCCCAGAGGGTGGCAACACGAGAACGGGCCTTTTCTTTTCTTTTTGTGTATAATTTTTATTAAATTTTCTGTTTTACAATTTAGAATATTCATTTAAACAACCTGAAAATGTCAATGACTTCCCTTGCTCTCTTTCCATGGTTCATTTAGCATATCATAAATTCCTTCATATTTTACATAAACTAAACCATTCAGTAATCCATTATTACATCCATCAAAACCTGTTTACACTGTTGAATTTATCTTAATGCTGCCAACGTTTTCAAGTGTACACAAGGCAAGAATCACAGTTATAAGAACATGGGGTGGTACAATAGGATGGGATGCCACGGGTCATGGAGCCCAAACCGCAGCAAGGCAAGCATCTCCAATAAAAGGATGGTCTCCCCGACCCCCTAGCAGGGGTGGGGGTGGGGGAGGGAGGAACCCCAAAGGGCTACAGCAGCTGACTCCATTCCGCAAAAGGGAGAAAGAAAATCCTCCTTTACTTGGCCCATAGCTAAACCCTGGAATTCACAGCTGCAGGAGGTAGTTTTGGCCACCAACTTGGACGGCTTTAAAGGAGAGGTCGATAAATTAACGGAGGAGAAAAGAGGTGAGGACGACTCTCAGCCATTGTAGCTCTGTTTCTGGAATATCCCATTGGAGGTTTCCAAGCAGAGGTTACGTGGCCATCTGTCCTGGAGGCTCAGGTGGAGATACCTGTATCGCAGGCGGTTGGGCTGGACAGTGGCGTAGCGTGGGTTGTCAGCACCCGGGGCAAGGCAAGTAATTTGCGCCCCCTAACCCTAACCCCCAGATGTTGCGCCCGGTGCGGCCGGCCCCCCTGCACCCCCCACGCTACGCCACTGGGGCTGGATGGCCCTCGGGTCCCTTTGCCCCTTCCCCACCACTCTCGGCTCCCAGAATGAGGCCACTCTCGTCTCCACTGCCCAAGCCCTCAAGCGCTTTCGCAGCTGCTTGGCCGGCGACAGCAGGAGGGGCGAGGGGCGCCACTCTCGAATTCGAATCCTTTTCGGGCTCTGCAAAGCGCTTCCTGCTCATCCGAAGGCTGCTCTTGAGTTCGAATCCTGCTTCCAATGCGCAAAGAGCCTCCCGCTCTCACGTTCCAATCCTGCTTGCCCTGTGTAAAGCGCTTCCTTGCCTCCGAATCCTGCAGCCCTTAGAAAGGCCGCCGCGCGCCCCTCCCGCGAAGATGGAGAGCCACTCCTCTCCTCTCCGACGGAACTCACCGCCACCTCTCCAGGATGGCGAAGAGCAGAAAGACCACCAGCAGCGGCAGGAAGAAGACCAATAGGCTGAGCGTCTCGGCGGCCAGCAGCCCCAGCAGGACCAACCGGTAGAGCCAGCGGCTGCGCCGCTCCAGCCGCTCCAGCCCCTGCACCATCCCGAGCGGGTAGCGCAGGCAGGGCAGGGCGCCGTGCTCCGGGCGGCTGGCGCGGAAGCGCATCTGGAAGCGGTGCTCCAGGCGGCCCCAGGCGCCGGGCCGGCGTTCGGGCAAGGGCTCGTATTCCGCGCGCCCGGCCGCCGATTCTTGTGGCGACTCGAGCAAGAGCATCTCTTCCTGCAGCTTCCGGATCTCCCACTCCATCACCGGCGTCTTCTGGCGGCACAGCGGGCAGCGCGCGCGGCCGATTTCGGCGGCGCCCGTCGCCTCCAGGACAGCGCCCAGGCAGCGCGCGCACAGCTCGTGGCCGCAGTTCAGGCGCGACGGGCGGCGGACGTCGCCGTCGTAAAACTCTGTGCAAATCGGGCACTCCGCATCCTCCTCTCCGTCGGGGGACGCGCGGGGCTGCGCCGAAGGAGGCTCGTTCTCGCCCGTTCCCGCCGCGCCCTTCGCATCCTCCGGTCCACCGGGCGCAGGGAGAATGCAGTCGAACTCCCCTTCAGACACAGACGCCGCCCGCTCGGGCTCAAGCGCGTCCCCGAGGAGCCCTGGGGACTTTCTGGACGCGCCATCCTCCTCGTCGCCACTCGTCGCCGCGTCTTCGGGCACCACCCGGTCTCCCTGCCCTGTTGTCGAGGCGACAGAGGCTTCATCTTCCCCCAGCGCTCCCTCCTGGGCCTGGCAAAGGGTGCCGGTGCCCCGCGGGCCGCCCTCTCCTTCCTCCGGCGCGGCGAACCCCTCCGAACCGCTGGGGCTGGTGCTCGAAATCTCCGCGGGCGAACCAGGCCTGGGGCCCGCGACTCCGCCGCTCCAGGCCAGGCTTCGCTCCGTTTGGCGGCGTCGAGGCTCCGGGTTCGAGGTCAGAGAGCTGCGCCAGGCGGCCCCTGGCGATCCTCGGAGGCCGGTTCGGGGGTCCGCGCACCCCACCGGTGGGTGCGGCTGAGCGTCTCGGAGTTCGCCGGCGTCTTTTTGCCCGTAGAGCGGTGAGCGCGTTCGGCTGCCAAATAATACGAGGACAGATTCTCGACGGACCGGTTTGGCGACTCGCAAGGCGGCTGTTTCCGTATCTGGAGACAGGCGCGACCTGCTCCACAGAAGAGGCCTTCCAGGTGGGCGGCTGCTCAGCCGAAGCCACCCACGAATCTTTCGACGGAACGACCTGGCGCCCTTGGGCTGTTGGCTTGTTTTTGACGGAAGGAAGAAGAGGTCGATCCGAGGACGGAGTCCCGAGGATGAAAATGTGGTTCTCTCTGCCCCCCAAGCCACTTCATGGTTCGAGGAGAAATGTCCTAAATCGTAGAAGGGGAGGAGAGGAGAGTGGGAAAGGATCCTTCAGATATAAAAGCATAGAGTGGTACAATAGAATGGGACCCCGAAAGTCATCTAGCCAAAACCCCCAGTGGGGCAAGAATCAGAGAGATAAAAACACAGAAGGGAAGAGTTGGAAGGAGCTCCCAAGGGTCATCTAGTCCAACCCCCCTGCCCATAGGAGTTCCTCGGTTGGCTCAAACCACCAACCTTCTGCTTAACAGCCAGACACCCTTAGTCATAGAATCATAGAATCATAGAGTTGGAAGAGACCACAAGGGCCATCGAGTCCAACCCCCTGCCAAGCAGGAAACACCATCAGAGCACTCCTGACATATGGTTGTCAAGCCTCTGCTTAAAGACCTCCAAAGTAGGAGACTCCACCACACTCCTTGGCAGCAAATTCCACTGTCGAACAGCTCTTACTGTCAGGAAGTTCTTCCTAATGTTTAGGTGGATTCTTCTTTCTTGTAGTTTGGATCCATTGCTTCATGTCCGCTTCTCTGGAGCAGCATTGTGACACTTTCAGGCAAGGTGAAATAATAATAATGTTGTTATTGTTTTGTTGTTTTGTTGTTTAGTCGTGTCCGACTCTTTGTGACCCCCTGGACAAGAGCACGCCAGATACTCCTGTCATCCACTGCCTCCCGCAGTTTGGTCAAACTCATGCTGGTAGCTTCGAGAACACTATCCAACCATCTCGTCCTCTGTCGTCCCCTTCTCCTTGTGCCCTCCATCTTTCCCAACATCAGGGTCTTTTCCAGGGAGTCTTCTCTTCTCATGAGGTGGCCAAAGTCTTGGAGCCTCAGCTTCAGGATCTGTCCTTCCAGTGAGCACTCAGGGCTGATTTCCTTCAGAATGGATTGGTTTGATCTTCTTGCAGTCCATGGGACTCTCCAGAGTCTCCTCCAGCACCAGAATTCAAAAGCACCAATTCTTCGGCAATCAGCCTTTATTATGGTCCAGCTCTCACTTCCATACATCATTACTGGGATTAGCTTGAACCATCTGGACCTTTGTTGGCAAGGTGATGTCTCTGCTTTTTAAGATGCTGTCTAGGTTTGTCATTGCTTTTCTTCCAAGAAGCAGGCGTCCTTTAATTTTGTGACTGCTGTCACTATCTTAGAATTACAATTCTATTATTCTGGGGTCACTAGGATGTAAGTTTGAATTGTTTATTGCACAGATGGATCCCTTTACAGACTTAACACTTGATGATCTTATTGGACATTTAATATAATGTGTAGAGAGAGAATAGCAATCTCCAATAAGGAGTTCAAGACATTGTAACTCAAGCTATGTGTCCCAATTGAAAGAAGGTGGGGCAAGGCTCAACCCAGAAAAGTCATTTGCTTTAATTGCAACAAGGAAGGACATGGGGCAGTTTTGTAGAGCCCCAAAGCAGGGAAATCTTCTGAGAGTAAACAACCAAACCAGAACACATGAATCTCACTGCAACCAGTAGTGAGGAGAAAACAGACAGATGGTTGATAAATTTGGGGTGGCCACTTCACCGTTCATAAGCAGTATAGAGTTAGGATTGAACGCTAGATTGCTTATGAACGGGGAGGGGGGGGAAGCACATGTTCCAAAAGTGATCCTTGGGGGAATCCACTTTCTTCACCCCTCCATTGCGGGAACTGTCCATTTATTCCTACTCTCTGTGGAGATACATTTCCACAGCTACTAACACTACATGTGACCTTCCACACAGGGTTGTTGTGAAGATCCATGGGGAGTGTTATGTACTGAGAACAATAGGATCCAAATTGCAGCAGTCTGATTAGTCCTAGAACAATAGGATTCAGAATGCAGCAGTCTGATTGGCCCTGGAACAATGCAGCAGCATGATTGGTTGGCAGGAACCACCCAATCCTGCTCCAGATTGAAGTGAATCCACAACCTGATTGGCTTACAGTAGAATTCTGGAATTAGCCAATCATGTGCAGCCCATTGTGTAAATAATGTATATAAGGCAGATACTGGGAGGGGACTTCCATTCATTCCTCCTCACCACTATGAGCTGAATAAAGAGCATGAAATCACTTTGCGACTCTGAGTATATTTCACTGGCGACGAAGGTGGGATCCCGCTGAGCTGACTGCCACACACAGCACCGCAGCACCGCCACCTGCCGCACCGCTGCCTCGCACCGTGTATCCAGGCTTCAGCTCCGAGACACAAGGAACTCAGAATGGCAACCAACAGCAGCTTCTCGCCATTCAACCCAGCATCTGGAGACTGGGAAGCGTACGCCTCCCGTTTCACCTTCCTCCTGGAAGCCAAAGGGGTCACCGACGAAGAAGACGCCAAGAAGAGGGCAATATTCTTCAGCGTCTGCGGAGAGGAGACGTTTGAAATCGCCCGGGCTCTCCTTGCGCCTGAAGACGTCGCTACTGTTCCATACAAAACAATAATGGAACAGCTGAAGGGGCACTTTTCGCCACAGCCCTCAGTGGTGGCTCGTCGAAATGCCTTCTACGCAAAGCGACAAGCCCCTGGGGAAACCATAACTGGGTTTGTGACCTCTCTCTGCCAAGCCGCCCGGTTCTGCAACTTCTCAGAGCTGGAGAACATGCTTCGTGACCGCCTCGTCGGTGGCCTGAAGGATGAGAAGCTGCAACGACGCCTCTACGCTAAGAAGGACCTAACGTTCCAGGTCGCTCTGGAGGAGGCCCTGGCAACGGAAGCTGCCGAGAGGTCGACGCAAGAGGCACGGCCGAGCCTGCCATCCCAACCAAGGGTCCACCACGAAGACCTCACCGACGACTCAGGATCCGACAGGGAGGAGGTGCACCGAGTACAGCAGCGCACTCAAGCAGCGCACAGACCACAGCTGCCTCGACGAGAAGGAGGAAACTGCGCAAGCTGCGGGGAGAGTCACGAGAGGAGGACCTGCCGTTTCCGCAACGCAGAGTGCAGGCAGTGCAGAAAATCGGGACACATCGCCCGGGTGTGTCGGGCTCGGCCCACCCGACACCAGGCATCAGATGACCAACCCAAGAGCCCCAGGTCCCGGGGCCCAACGCACCAAGGCAACTCGACGGAGCTCACGGACTGCCAGGTATACCAGTTGCCCCACCCCAACGTAGAGAAAATTTATGTAGAGGTACAGATAGAGGGGGCCCCATGCCGCATGGAGCTTGACACGGGTTCAACTCTATCCATAATCTCGGCAAAGACCTTAAGGAAACTGTGTCCTACTGGGGGTCCCAAACTCAGGCCGGCCCCATTCACCCTACGGGACTTCCAGAAACGTAAGGTCCCCACAATGGGGGTGGGGACCTTCAGGGTGCAATACCGAGGGCGGACACGGCAACTGGACTTGCTTGTGGTCAAGGGCCCCTACATTAGCTTACTGGGATTGGCATGGTTTGGACCACTGGGGCTAGCTGTCACCGGGGTGAACCACATTACCTTACAAGTGGACGTGGACGCCATATGCAAGGAATTTCCAGGGGTTTTCGACGGGAAATTGGGACAGTATACGGGCCCCCCCATTGCGCTACAGCTTGACCCCGCAGTACGACCGGTCAGGCTCAAGGCCCGCCGGGTCCCGTTCGCCTTGAAACCCCGTATAGACGAGGAATTGGACCGACTCGTGGAGCAAGGAGTGCTGGAGCCAGTGCCTAATGCCCCCTGGGAAACTCCAATCGTCACACCCGTCAAGCCTAATGGTTCGGTCCGCATCTGCGCAGACTACAAGTGTACCATAAACAAGGCCCTCACGGCCCACGCATACCCAGTGCCAGTGGTCAGCCATGTCCTTGCCACCCTGGCTGGGTCGAAAATTTTTGGCAAGCTGGACTTGGCCCAAGCATATCAACAGCTGCCAGTAGATGAGGCCACAGCAGAGGCACAGACGATTGTGACGCACAGAGGAGCGTTCAGAGTAAAGCGGCTGCAATTCGGGGTCAGCGTGGCACCAGGCATATTCCAGAATCTAATGGACTCTCTCCTTAAAGGGATTCCTGGTGTCACCCCCTTCTTCGATGATGTGTTGATTGCCGGGCCCACACCAGAGGAGTTTGAGGACCGCCTCCGCACCGTTCTGCACCGTTTCCAGACGGCGGGTCTCAAGGTGAAGCGGGAAAAATGTCTACTAGGAGTGCCTCAGGTGGACTTTCTGGGATTTATGGTGGACGCAGAAGGGGTCCACCCGACTGGGGACAAGGTACGGGCCATTTGTGATGCCCCCGCGCCCAAGAGCAAGACTGAACTTCAGGCCTTCTTGGGATTATTGAACTTTTACCATTCCTTCCTTCCCCACAAGGCGGCGGTAGCGGAGCCCCTACACAGACTCCTGGACAAGCGGGCCCCTTGGGTGTGGGGCCAGCGCCAGGAGGCCGCATTCCAGGCAGTCAAGGACTTGCTTGTCTCAAACTCTGTCTTGGCACACTTCGACGAGAGGCTGCCGGTGGTGCTAGCATGCGACGCCTCACCCTATGGCATTGGCGCTGTCCTGGGGCACCAACTCCCGGATGGAAGAGAGGTACCGGTGGCGTACTTTTCCCAGACACTCAACGCAACCGAGCGGAACTACTCGCAAATTGACAAGGAGGGTCTGGCAATTGTGAAGGGAGTAAAAAAATTCCATGATTTCTTGTACGGGCGGCCCTTCACCGTGGTGACTGACCACAAGCCGTTGCTTGGCTTGTTTGCCCCCGAAAAGCAGACCCCCCAAGTGCTGTCTCCTCGCGTCCTCAGGTGGTCAATTTTCCTTGCCAGCTACCAGTATGCACTGATTCACCGACCTGGGAAGGCGATGGGCCATGCGGACGCCCTCAGCAGGCTACCACTACCGGAAACAGGCCCTGACCCAGCACCTGCACAAGAGGTCATGAGCCTGGAGCTGCTTCCCGACCGCCCCATTCAGGCACAAGAAGTTGCACACCATTCCAAGAAAGATAGGGTCATCTCCCGGGTCCTGGACTGGGTGTGGAGGGGATGGCCCAGCAGCAGCCCTGGGCCAGAATTCGCCGGCTACACAACCCGCAAACATGAACTGTCGGCCCACAAGGGGTGCCTGTTATGGGGAAGCAGAGTCGTTGTTCCCCAGCCCCTACGCAAAAGGGTCCTCACAGCCCTACACGAGACACATCCAGGGGTAGTAAGAATGAAGGCCCTTGCCAGGAGTTATGTGTGGTGGCCAGGGATTGATGGAGAGATAGAGGCCTGGGTCAAACACTGCCAGGCCTGCCAAGAATCCCGCCCAGATCCCCCAAGGGCCCCAGTCCAATCCTGGGAGTCCGCCCGAGCACCATGGTCACGCCTGCACGTGGATTTCGCTGGCCCCTTTCAGGGGAAAACATTCTTCATAGTGGTGGACTCCTACACCAAATGGCTGGAAGTCGCACTGGTACCGTCCACTTCCACGTCCGCAGCCATCCGGGTACTACGCAGGCTGTTTGCAACCCACGGGCTCCCTGACACTCTCGTCTCAGACAACGGGACTGCATTTACGTCAGGAGAATTCCAAACCTTCACAGCACAGAACGCCATCCGCCACATCCGTTCAGCGCCGTTCCACCCTGCCACCAATGGCCAAGCAGAACGCATGGTGCGGACCACCAAGGACACCCTTCGCCGCATGACGCAAGGGGACTGGGAGTACCGCCTTGCCACATTCCTTCTAGCACAGCACAGCACCCCCAGCTCAACGACTGGCCGGAGCCCCGCTGAACTACTAATGGGTCGGCGCCTTGCAATCAGATTGGACCGCCTTCACCCCGATAGAGCTCAGGATGAGGTAGTGGTGGGGGAAGGCAGGAACCCCCGGACCTTCGAGGCCCAGGACCCAGTGTACGCAAAGAATTTTGGGGCAGGCCCAGCATGGGTACCCGCCACAGTCACCAGGGTCACTGGCCCAGTGTCGTACGAGGTGCTAACGGATGGGGGGCAATGCTGGCGCCGCCACTGCGACCAGATACGGCGACGATTCCCGGGAGAAACCCAGGAGGAGGACAGGTCAGAGGAGTCCCAAGGGAACAGCGGGGCAGTGAGGCCCATAGAGCAAGAGGGGCCAGCAGGAGAGGCAGAATCAGTAAATACAGAGAGGACCCGTGAGGCAGAAAGGACACCAGAACCAGAACCACGACTGAGCGAGCCGGTTGCACCAGACCAAACAACCCCATCACAGCCAGCACCCTTGGAACATGAGCCAGAACCTGAACCCCAGACCAGGGAACACCACAGGCCGCAACGCACACGTAGGCCACCGGCATACCTTGAGGACTATGAATGCGACCTCCCGGGCAGGACTGGAACTTAGAGGGGAGGGGTGTTATGTACTGAGAACAATAGGATCCAAATTGCAGCAGTCTGATTAGTCCTAGAACAATAGGATTCAGAATGCAGCAGTCTGATTGGCCCTGGAACAATGCAGCAGCATGATTGGTTGGCAGGAACCACCCAATCCTGCTCCAGATTGAAGTGAATCCACAACCTGATTGGCTTACAGTAGAATTCTGGAATTAGCCAATCATGTGCAGCCCATTGTGTAAATAATGTATATAAGGCAGATACTGGGAGGGGACTTCCATTCATTCCTCCTCACCACTATGAGCTGAATAAAGAGCATGAAATCACTTTGCGACTCTGAGTATATTTCAGGGAGAATGATGAACATGAACAAAGAGCTGAACTGAAGCCACTTCCTCTTCACTTTGTTCAGCCTCCAACTGGATTCAGTCACCCAAAAAATATTCTTAACCCTGCTTAAGTACTTACAGTCACTCTAAGCACTGAAAGCACTTGCCGTCACATTTCGTAACTAAGGAATAGGCATTGCACAGAGCCATCTAGTGGATGCCTCTGAAAATTCACAGCATTCCTTCTGCAGAATCAAATTGAACTTACCCGTACTCTGCATAACTGTGGCAGCAGTTGGCTTCTGTGAGCTTTATCGGGGCAGGAAATTTTCAACTGCTTCTCAGAACTTTGCCTAATTAGACCCGGCACTAACATATCCCCCAATTGTACTTGTGGAAGACTCTGGAAGGTGGTTTTGAGGGGGTGGGGGAGATATTCAATGAATTGATTAAACAATTACAGGTATGACTTTTCCTACAAGGGCAGAACCTCTCCACCAGCTTTAACTATCTCTCTCTCATCTACAGCAGAACCCAGGTGGAGACCCAGGATCATTGTCCCATCCTGCATGGTGTCTAATGCTCTAGAGGCTAAGGCACATCTTCAAATCACAATGCCATAAACACAAAATCAAAGAGGCTCTTCTCTTCTCTCATTCCAATAAAGAATAGTCATCCCATCCCACTTAGCCTCCTTCTTGAGGGTTTTCCCCTTCTCTTCTGAAACCAGCTCCTGCCTTTTGCCATATTGCTGCTCCCAAGTGGAGAGGGAAGGGGCTGAGAGCGGGGGCCACTTTCAAGAGGAAATTACTCAATGAAGTCAGGGTGTCCTTTTGGCATCCTGCAGTTAAGGCTGCAATCGTGCACACATATGATTCATCAAACATCATCATCATCATTTATTATCTATACCCCGCCCATCTATCCCCAGCTACTCTGAGTGGCTCCCAACTAAATATTAAAAGCATGATAAAACATCAAACATTAAAAACATCCCTAAACACCGGAGGTTTGATCAAGCCTTCCACATCCCTCAAAGTGGCTTCTGAAAATCATGGTAGCACCCATTGCCACTGAAAATGGCAATTAATCAGGTTGCATGCCACCCCAACCTCCAAGCAGTGCAAGAATCCAGGGCTACCAGTCACTTACCCAGGCAGTGGTTTCCTTGGATTCAGGGACAGTGGAAACTATGGTGTCTTTATGATATATTTATTTACACATATACACAACTTAGCAACTCTGCAAGTCTATGATTCTGTGAAATGAATGTGCTTTGTTTTCCCAAGGAGGAGGAAGACCATTGATGGGCAGAGAGTTCTTCTGAGAAAAGCCTCCTGCCAGGCACCTCCACTTCCCAGCTGGCAAGACCCATTTTGGGAAATGGCTCCCCAGGCAGAACAAGACAGGCAGGCCTGGGATCTGCTGACTGGTGGAATGAAGTCTGCTTCCACCAAATCCTTCCGCCATCCCGTCTGGCCTTCTCATCTTTCCGGGACTCCCAGGGGGAGGCAACATAAGGCTGGGATGACAGGTCACTGGATCTCTCCCCATTCCCAAATGATTCTCCAAGCCAATGCTGGGGGCTGCCTCAGGTCAGTGTTGAGATTTCCATTCCACCTTAAGGAGCAGACGTGTGGAACTGTTGCGTGTCACATGTCTGTTTACATTCCAGCACAGCCTGCTGGGAACTTCCATTGTGTGTATAGCTTTTGCTTTTCCCTGTCTCTCTGAGAAGACGAAAAGAGAAAGACGACATGTTTCTTTGTCCGTAGTTGTAGTATGCTTTCACAAGCCTCATGCCTATTTTGTGTGTGCAGTTCACTCTGCTGATAGTGTGCCCTGGCTCTGAAGCCCAGGTTGCTGATTTACGTCGGAGCAGAGGCCGATGGGTCTTCACAGCGGGGTGGCTGGAAGAAGACAGCCAAGCTGGGGCTAGCCAGCTGGCCTTGCGGCCCTCTGCATGTCTACAGTCAGGTCTTGTAGAAACACGGACAGCTGCAACTCAGCAGCTTGTTCCAGTGAGCCAAACTGAGCCTTCTGAAGTCTCCGCCCCCAGGCAACTCCTTCTAAGCTCTGCTGCCTTGAAAGGGCCAACCCTCTCGCCTGAAGGTGGACCCTCCATGGCCTCCGACCCATTGCAACCCCCTGTGCTGGTTGCTGGGTGATTTGGGAGCCATCCAAAGTGGGCTTTGCACAAGCTGCACCCTATTTCTCAAGGCCGCCCATACCTGTATCACATCACGTCCAGGGAAAGGGGCGTATGGCTTGCCCCAAATGACCTTGAGGGCCAAACATGGAAGGCTGGTGGGGCAAGATTGGCAGGTGGGTTGAAGGTTCCTCAGCCCTGCTCCATTGGGACAATAAAGTTGGGGACAACACTGGAGAAGGAAGCAGGGAACACAGACACACAGAGTCTAGCATGCAAGTGAGTCAATGCCTTTATTGTGCAAAAGAGAAAAGAGGGTGCCGGATGGAGCAAACTTTGCTCAACCACCAGAAACCTGACAAGCTGGTGGAAAGCCAAGGTCTCTGATCATGGTGCCTTGATTGCCATATTTGGAGAGGTCAGCAGGTCTTCAGATAATACAGTCTAAGCTCCACTCAATGTTTCTGGGCATCCGCTCCAGGCAAGGTCCGCTGCAGAAGAAGAAGAGAAGAGTTTGGATGTGATACCCCGCTTTATCACTACTCGAAGGAGTCTCAAAGCGGCTAACCATCTCCTTTCCCTTCCTCCCCAACAACAAACACTCTGTGAGGTGAGTGGGGCTGAGAGACTTCAGAGAAGTGTGACTGGCCCAAGGTCACCCAGCAGCTGCATGTGGAGGAGCAGAGACGCGAACCCGGTTCCCCAGATTACAAGACTACCGCTCTTAACCACTACACCACCCTGGCTGAAGGGAAGAAGACCAAGAAGACCAAGAAGACAATGGACAGCTGCAGCTTCCACACACAAGCTCAGTACTAAAGTCCTTTGAGCCATTGCAAGTGCTCTCCACTGCACATGATGAGTGGGCAGGGAGAATCATCCCCTCGTCTTCTCTAAGGTGGCCACTAGCAGAGTCAGCCACTTAGGGTGTGTGGATTCCGGTGGCAGATGCACCAGCCCTGGCAGGCAGAAAAGCCAGAGGAGCAGGGGAGCTGCTGCAGTCTGCTGTGTGCCCTTGTGGGCTGCTCATTCACCAACTCTCATCATGCCTGCATCAAGCTTGCAACTCCACCTTCCTGTGGCCACACTGCAGTGTGGCAACATTTCACTATTTCATATATTAGATTGATATTGAGGGCCATCTACAACACCTTCAAATATATACATTAAACAGAAGAAATTCGGGAAAGAAGGAAAGGCCAACACATATTCTGAGCTCTGAGTCAGGCTGGGGATCCTCTCCAGATGTATGTGTTTGAAAGGGTATGTGAAAGGTCATGCATTTAAGTTCTGGGTAGCAAAGCATAGACAGATTTACAGAGGAAAGGCTACCGGATATTTTGAGCTCTGAGACTCCAAAAGCTTCCACAAACCCCAGCCATTTTGGCTCCTGCATTAAAGAAAAAGTCTGTGGCACTGCACCCCACCCTCCACCAAATTCAAAATCATCTCACCTTAGACAGGATTACTGCAATCTCGTGGGCAACTGCCGCAGCACTTCTGAACACCGGGGCAGGACCAGTCATCTTTACACCGTACAATGCAGATTCCCACACCTGTATTCGGGGGGCATCGTCCAGGCTTCCCTGCAAAAGAGCAAAACTCCTGGTGACCCTTGGGCTCCCAACCTGACAGTTCTAGGGTTTTGTGGCTGAGAGATGCCTTCTGGCCAGAGAGACCTTCCCTGTGCAATTGCGAAGGAGTTCTCTCGTGTCTGGAACCCAGAGGATCCCAGAAATCCTCGAGTGGGCACTGTCATCTTCAGAGGTCTGCCTGGAACTCTCCAAAAACAAGACACCCCAATGACACAACCACCCGCTTCTCCGTTGCTGTTATCTAGAGAAGGAGAAAGGAAGGCATTTGTCGATGGGTAGGCAATGCTGGAGATGTTGCTAGAAGCCGATGTTCATGCCAGCACCTTGGAGGAAGAACTGCCTTGGGAGGAAGAGAAGAAAGTTCTTACCTGGCTTCTGGCTGGAGGCAGGTGTCAGTTGACCCCAGAGAGCAAGGAGCCCCACAAGGAGGAGAAGGCCACCACAACGCATGATGGACAGGCTTTGTCTGCTGCCCAGACCACCAGCTGACTTATTGATCTCAGGAAGCAGGTTATATAGGGAACTCCTGAAGCAGGAGGGACAGAGGAGGGGACTGTAAGTGGGACGGGGGGGACGACATTCTTTTCTTTCCAACAAGCTTTTGCAACAAACCGTTGTAAAGAAGCTAAAGCCATTTTGTGACCCGCAGCCAGTATTGGACTCTAGGAAGGGCAGCAGGAAGTGCAAATTGTCCTTTGTCATCTCCCTGGTAAAAATCCCCCATAATTGAGATTCTTTGGCCTTAGGACATATCTGATCTCCCAGGCCTTTTAAGACCTTTGTGCTACAGGTGGCAGTTATACCTGTCTATGCATTTAATTACTAGCTTTCTTTTCCATTTTCAGTTCTGTGCTGTGTAT
This sequence comes from Podarcis vaucheri, assembly GCF_965113315.1. Taxonomy (NCBI): domain Eukaryota; kingdom Metazoa; phylum Chordata; class Lepidosauria; order Squamata; family Lacertidae; genus Podarcis; species Podarcis vaucheri. Next base: position 106,366,932 of record NC_138764.1, read on the forward strand.
TATGCTTTCCTGTGCTAGTTTTCTTGAACTGTTATTTTATTTATTTATTTATTTATTGGTTTTCACATATTACATTACAATACAGATGTACCAAAGCCAACGCCATTTCCTCCCCATCCCCCATACATTTTCATTTATATTTCCTCAATTCGTCATATTATTCTTTTCTCCTTCCTCCCACTTCCCTCTGCCCCCACTCGATTTCCTCTACATTATACAATTTACAATTTACAATAATTTACAATTTATAATAATCCTTGAATTCTACAATCCTCTCAAATCATCTATATATTCTTATTATCTTTCATTACTAATTTTTCTTCCATCCAGTACTTCACATTCTAATCTAGGCATATTAGCGTATCTGTTTTTTGAGCAATATTTTGCCATATATTCATCAAAACATTTCCACTCCTTTTTAAATTTTTGACTTGACTGATTTCTTATTATAGCAGTTAATTTTGCCAAATTAAATATTCATTTAGTTTACAAATCCATTCCTCCTTTGTGGGTATAGTTTGTGACTTCCACCTAGCAGCAATCACTATTCTAGCAGCTGTACTTGCATATAGAAAAATCCCCGCCCCGCCCCCCGGTGGTATCTCCTCATCTATCAATCCAAGGAGATATGTCTCTGGTTTCTTTGTTAATGATATTTTCAACATCTTCTTTAGTTCTTCATGTACTACTACCCAAAATTTCTTAATTCCCTCACCCCTCCACCACATATGTATTGTTGTTCCTATTTCTCCACCACATCTTCAACAGCGGTTACATTTCAATTTATATATCCTTGCCAACTTAGCTAGCGTTAAGTACCACTTATAGAACATCTTTACAAAATTTTCTTTAATTGTATATGAGGCAGTAAATCGTATATCCTATCGCCAGGCAGTAAATCGTATATCCTATCGCCAGAGGTTATCCCGTTGCTCTAGATAGATAGTATGTCCGAGATCCTGAGACCTTGAACTGTTATTTAAGCACATTTTAATAACAGGCTTTGCCTGCTGTGCAGACCACAGGCTCACTTATATCACAGAAAACAGGTTCTATGGGGAATTCCTTGAGCAGGAGGTGAAGGAAGGAGGGACAGAGGTAAGGGCAGCAGGTGGGACAGAGTGGACATTCTTTTCTTTTAACCAGGTTTAACAACTAATGATCAAGGAGTAAGCCATAGCACTTCTTGTGACCTTGCTGCAGGGATTTCCGATCCCTAGGAAGGAAGTGAAAATTTCCCCTTGTCATCTCCCTGGTAAAACAACAGCAACCCATCACTGAGACTCTTGGGTCTTAGGACATTTCTGTTCTCCCAGACCTTTTAAAATCTTTGTGGTACGCGTGGAGATTAGACCTGTCTATGCATTTTATTACTAGCTTTCTGAAATATACTCGGAGTCCTGTAGTGATTTCATGCTCTTTATTGCAGCTTGTAAAACAGTGATTCAATTGCCCCCCAAACTCAGGCTTTTATGTACATTATTTACTCAATGCGTCCTGACTGATTGGCTGATTCTGCTTCCCTCCTGGAGCCTGATTGGTCTTTTCGTGCAGGTCAATCTGTTGTTGCATTCTAGGATCCTACCAGCCTAATAAGGTCTCTGGTAGGGTAACAACAACAGCTACAAATACAACAACTACATCAGCAGCAGCAGCAGCAGCCCTTTCCTCATTTACCTGTTTACTCTCTCTTTAAGCCAGGAGATCATGGATCTCTCTGCAATTTTGGCAAAAGCTGCTAATACTTGATTAAATACCAAAGATCAGGGATGGGATTCTTTCCCAGCTGACAGGCGGGATCCTGGGCTCCCCATCCCTGGCAGGTCACTTTGACAGGTGAGTGAGGCAGTGGTGGTTATGCTGCCAGGGACCTTATGATGAAGGGCAGGTCACAACAATTTTAAAATGTGCTTAAACAACGGACAATTTTCACTTCTCCCCTGCTGCCCTTCCCAGAGTCCAGTAATGCATGCAGGTCACAAAAAGCCTTAGCTTCTTTGCTGGAAAGAAAAGAATGTCCACTCTGCCCCACTTACAGTCCCCTCCTCTGTCCCTCCTGCTTCAGGAGTTCCCTATATAACTTGCTTCCAGAGATCAAGAAGTCAGCTGGTGGTCTGGGCAGCAGACAAAGCCTGTCCATCATGCGTTGTGGTGGCCTTCTCCTCCTTGTGGGGCTCCTCGCTCTCTGGGGTCAACTGACACCTGCCTCCAGCCAGAAGCCAGGTAAGAACTTTCTTCTCTTCCTCCCAAGGCAGTTCTTCCTCCAAGGTGCTGGCATGAACATCGGCTTCTAGCAACATCTCCAGCATTGTCTACCCATCTACAAATGCCTTCTCTTCTCCTTCTCAATACAATAGCAAAGGAGAAGTGGGTGGTTGTGTCATTGGGATGTCTTGTTTTGGGGGAGTTCCAGGCAGACTTCTGAAGACAACAGTGCCCACTCGAGGATTTCTGGGATCCTCTGGGTTCCAGACACGAGAGAACTCCTTTGCAACTGCACAGGGAGGGTCTCTCTGGCCAAAAGGCGTCTCTCAGCCACAGAACCCTAGAACTGTCAGGTTGGAAGGGAGCCCAAGGGTCACTGAGGGCTTTGCTCTTTTGCAGAGAATCCTGGACGATGCCCCCGAATCCAGGTGTGGGATTCGGAAGGCCAAATCCTCCTCTTTGAATTTTATCCGTTTAATAACTTGAATTTTATATGTGGCTTCTTCTTTTGCTTTGGGGTGGAGGAGCATCTTCAGTTTGCCCCTGAGTTTTGCCATGGTGCATGTTATGTACTGAAGTTCTCACCCTGGGCCAGCAGGGGGATACTGTAGATAGTTATGCAAATGAAGGATCGAAAGTGACGTTCAGTGATTGGATAGTTTTAGAAAGTTGCTACAGTTAAGTTGTTCTGGAGCAGGCTGACTGAGCTCTTCAGTTCAGTTCTGTTCCAGCTTACAAATAAAGAGCTGTTTTGGAAGAATCGCTGTGTCGTCTGATATGTTCACCCACAACTTAACAGTCCAGACAGCTTTCAGGGACCCAGGCTGAGCCCTTCAGGGGACTTTGGGAGGGCAGAAGAACCTCTCCCACTAGAGCTCCACTGCAGAATCACAGAATGGTAGAGGCGGAAGGGACCTCGAGGGTCATCTAGTCCAAGCCACTGCAATGCAGGGATCACTTTGCCTCCCTCTCTGCTGCCAGTGCAACTCGGAATAGCATGGAAGGGCATCCTGGCTTGCAGAATATCAGCCCCAAATCCCCTTCTCCCTTGGGAGGTGGCAGGTGTGGTTTCAAACCACCCTCCTCACTTTGGCACCGCTGTGGAAAGGCTGACCACAGCATTTCAGCCGTTGGGACCGTTTGTTTCAAAACCTGGTGAGGGAGGAAAGAAGATCCGCTCTGTCCTGCTCACCACCTTCCTGGGCGTGTTGTGGTTCTGCAATCCCCTGATGCTTCTGGGAGATATAAAGAGAGAGAAGCCAGGCTGGGCAGTGGACTCCCCACTTAGCCTGCCCCACCATGAGGTCTGGTGGCTTGGTGCTTCTTGTGGGTCTCCTTGCCCTCTGGACTGAGCTGACACCCACCTCTGGTCAGAGGCCAGCAGGTAAGAGATTGGGTGAAGGCAGGTGGTATGTGTTGTGAAGAGGGAGCCTAGACAGGGTTAGTGGAGCCAGAGGGACTGCAGAAAACTCACTTCCTGGTCCCTGGTAAAACTGCCAGGCATGTTCTTTGTCAAGGAAGCAGCAGAATGGGTGACTGGACTAAGAAGGCCAGGAATTGTTTGGAGAAGCCAATTAGCCCAAACCAGAAATGATGACATTTAACTATGAGGAAGATGAAACAAGAAATTTTTTGAGGGAAATAAAAATAGATGTAAAAGTAAGAAATGTAATCAAGTACTTGGGAATAAATATAACAAGAAATTAAAATATTTAGAACAGGCATAGGCAAACTCCGGCCCTTTAGATGTTTGGGACTACAATTCCCATCACCCCTGACCACTGGTCCTGTTAGCTAGGGATGATGGGAATTGTAGTCCCAAACATCTGGAGGGCCGGACTTTGCCTATGCCTGATTTAGAACAAGAGAATTTTAACAAATTAAAGAAAGAAGTTAAGGAAAAGCTAGAGGAATATAAGAAAATTAAGCTTTCATGGTTTTGAAGAATAGAGATTATTAAAATGAAAATTTTGTCTAGACTATTTTGTTACTTAGAATGTTACCAGTTAAGATATCAGAGACAGAGATAAAGGGTTGCAAAGCATGATGAATAAATTTTGTAATGGGAATAAGAAACCTTGAATTTATAAGGCTGTGAAGGACTTGCTCACAAATGTATTGACAGCTGCACAAATTATTATAGCTAGGAAGTGGAAGGGGCAAACAGAATATAAAATGGAAGAATGGTATAAAGAGGTGTGGGATACAGTGATACCTCGGGTTACAGACACTTCAGGTTACAGACTCCACTAACCCAGAAATAGTACCTCGGGTTAAGAACTTTACCTCAGGATGAGAACAGAAATCGTGCAGTGGCGGCGCAGCAGCAGCAGCAGGCCCCATTAGCTAAAGTGGAGCTTCAGGTTAAGAACAGTTTCAGGTTAAGAACAGACCTCCAGAATGAATTAAGTTCATCACCCGAGATACCACTGTATAGCTATTAATGATAAATTAGCATGGGCCATTAAGGTAAGATGGGGAATATGCAGGAGAAATTATTTTGAGGAGATATGGAGGGTACTTGTACAATTTGTGCTGTTAAAACGGAAAAGGGGTCAAACCACTGCAAGAAATCTTGGGAAATTGGATAGTTACAATGGAATGGTCTCGGGGGTTGGAGGCACAATGTTTATTTATGATTATTACTTGTCCCCCCCAAAAAAGAAAAAATTAAAAGGGGCTCTTGCAGTGGAGGGAGGACCAAGAAGTAAAGGGTCTGGAAACAAAACGTTATGAGGAATGGTGGAGGGAGTTGGGTCTGCTTAGCCTGGAGAAGGGACAACTGAGAGGAGGTAGGAGAGCTATCTTCCAATACTTGAAGGGCCACCACATGGAAGATGGAGCAATTTTCTCTCCTGCTGCTCCGAAAGGCAGGACTTGTTCTGCTCCTTAGCTGCTGAGAGTGCAGGGACCACCCTACGGCAGGGGTGGGGTGCCACTGGGAAGTCAAGTTTTGTGTGACACCTCAGACCCCTGAGCAAAACAGAGCCCACCTTAGGAATCCTGGGCTCCTCTGGCTACTGGATGCAAAGCAGCCCCATCTCACATGAAGAGAGAGAGCCTCTCTGGCCAAAGACATCTCTCAACCTTGGAATTCTGCTCTCTTGCAGGGAAGCCTGGGCAATGTCCTGGGGGTCAGCCAGGTATGGTTGGACCCTGCGTGGTTTGGTGTAAGAATGACTGGTCATGCCCTGGAGCGAAGAAGTGCTGCGGGAGTTGCCCACGAGCTTGTGCCAATCCTGTCAGAGGTGAGATCATTTATTCTGTGGAGGGAGGGGTGGGATAGAAAGCTCTTCTTCTTCATGAACCAAAGAATTGCAGAATCTCTATACTCAGAAGTGCCTACCTGGATTCTGACTGGAGGCAGGAGTCAGGTGAGGCAAGGAGCCCCACAAGGAGGAGAAGGCCACCACAACACATGATGGACAGGCTTTGTCTGCTGCCTAGACCATCAGTTGACTAGAACTTTCAGGTTGGAAAGGGAGCCCAAGAGTCACTGAGGGCTTTGCTCTTTTGCAGGGAAGCCTGGACGATGCCCCCCGAATCGAGGTGTGGGAATCTGCATTGCAAAGTGTAGAGATGACTGGTCCTGCCCCGGTATTCAGAAGTGCTGCGGCGGATGCCCACGAGATTGCCGTAATCCTGTCTAAGGTGAGATGGTTTTGAATTTGGTGGAGGGTGGGGTGCAATGGGACAGAGTTTTTCTTTAATGCAGGAGCCAGAATGACTGGAGTTTGTGGAAGATCTTGGAACCTCAGAGCTCAAAGTATCTGCTAGGCTTTCCTTCTTTCTTCAATTGCTGGACTGAATGAACTAATGCTTCTGTTTAATGTATGTATTTAGTTGCATTGTGGATGACTGCCAATATCCATCTAATACAGTGGGTTAAGAACTTAATTCGTTCCGGAGGTCCGTTCTTAACCTGAAACTGTTCTTAACCTGAGGTACCACTTTAGCTAATGGGGCCTCCCACTGCTGCTGTGCCGCCACCGCGCAATTTCTGTTCTCATCCTGAAGCAAATTTCTGAACCAGAGGTAATATTTCTGGGTTAGCAGAGTCTATAACCTGAAGCGTCTGTAACCTGAGGTACCATTGCATATAAAATGATGAAATGTTGCCACACTGCAGTTTGTCCACAGGCAGGTGGTGTTGCAAACTGCAGAAGGTTGCTGAGATGTGGCAGTTGGGCAACCCAGAGAGGCCTGGCAACAGACTGAAGCAGCTGCCTTGCTCCTCTGGCTCCTCTGCCTGCCATCTTATGCAGAAGTGACTTGTATTTTTAATATTTTGTTGGGAGCAGCCCAGAGTGGCTGGGGAAACCCTTCTGAACTGGTCACACAAACATGCACACAGACTTGAATTTGTAAATCTGTCTATACTTTGCTACCCACAACTTAAATGCATGACCTTTCACATACCCTGTCAAACACATACCTTTGGAAAGGATCCCTAACTTGGCAGAGAGAGAGAGAGAGAAGCAAAAATACAGGACAAACTGTGTCCTATTGAATCAATACATGATGTAACATTTAACATCAAAATATGGAAGGATCCTTTATTATACAGGATGGGTGGCAACCCTAGCAGTGTGTGGGAATGTTGTGGATAGTAGGAGAGGATAGCTTGACTAAATATTATCATGCTACTGAGTCAGTAGCAGAATACATTCCCTGGTATATAGCAGAAAGCTAGTTGGTAGATTCGTTTGAATCTCTTTACTTAAGCAATCCAATTTGGCTTGTCCAGATTGGGTTTGATCCTGGAAAATTCCCCTTTAATCCCTCTTAAAAAGAATAAAGACATAACAGTCTTCTTTCAAAAGGAACGATAAGAAGTTAACTTACATTCAGTTCACAGTGAGTTCCCTGAAGGAAGGCTTTAGCGTCTGGTTACAGAAAAAAGTGTGGCTTACATCCTTTGTGAGGATGACCCCATGTGCTGCTGGCTGAGAGCCTGTAGACAGCAAAATATATCAAGATAAGACCATCAAGAGAAAGAATGGCTTCAAGAAAGATGGCTGCATGACCAGCCTTTTTATGGGGTCTCTCAGGGTCATGCCCATCTACCTGGTCACAAGCAGGGGTAGGATGGATGCTCCAGACCAGGTGTGACAGGAAGTCCTCCTGGCTGGACCAACATTCTCCTGCATGTCCCTTCTAGGCAAACAGGAAATGTTGTACTTGACTGCTTATGTTACATCTCACACAGTGAAGGGCTCTTGCAATGGCCAAAAGGACTTCAGTATTGAGCTTGTGTGTGGAAGCTGCAGCTGTCCATCATGACCCTCTTGGTCTTCTTCCCTTCAGTTTCTCTGCCGCATAAGACCTTGGATGGAACGGATGACCAGAAACAAGGAACGGAGCTTAGCCTGTATCATCGGAAGACCTGCTGACCTCTCCGAATGTGACCATCAAGGCACCACGATCTGAGACCTTGGCTTTCTACCAACTTGTCAGGTTTCTGGTCATTGAGCAAAGTTTGCTCCATCCGACATCCTCTTTTTCTTTTGCACAATAAAGGCATTGACTCATCTGCATGCTAGACTGTGTGTGTGTGTGTGTGTGTTTTCCCTGCTTCCTTCTCCAGCGTTGTGCCCAACTTTGTTGTCCCAATGGGGGAGGGTTGAGGAACCTTCAGCCCAGCTGCCAATCTTGCCCCACCAGCCTTCCATGTTTGGTCCTCAATGCCATTTGGGGCAAGCCATACCCACCTGTCCAACACCTGATGTGATACATATATTGGCTACCTTGAGAAATAGGGTGGGGCCATACAGAGCCCACTTTGGAGAGCTCCCAAATCACCCGGCAACCATTGTCCAGAACCACTGACACACTGCCAAGTGGAGAACAGCACCAAGCAGAATTGCACTCCCTTCCCATCAGCTGATGCACTGATGCAAAGGGAGAGTGATCCTGCTTAGCACTGGATTCACAAGAGATCTCTGTACACCCAAGCCCAGTACTAAGCAGAATTATCCTCCTTCCCCAATCAGCTGATGGCAAGGGAAAGTGATCCTGCTGAGTGATGGCCCACCAGAGAACTCCTTGCAGAGGAATTCCAGAGCCCAGTGAGGACCCAGAATCTGAGTCAGGGTCTCCAGAGGATCCTGCTATGGAGTTCAATGAGGCACAGGGCTCTGAGCTGGTCTCTGAAGGCTGGGAGATCACTGAGCCAGATCCTGACAGACAGGATCCCAGGGAGCAACTTCTCATGGCAAAGCCACAGCCAGGATGGGTGTCTTCCCCTTCCCCTTAGGAACCAAGTGCTTCCCACAGTCCCTCACTGGTCCTACAGCACAGGGGGTACAGCAGGTGGGATGTCATGGAGGGTCCAGGTGAGAGGCGTGGCCCTTTATTAGGGGGCAAAGCTTGGGAGAAGTTGCCAGGGGGCAGAGACTTTGGAAGGCTCAGTTTGGCTCACTGGAGGAAGCTGCTGCCTTGGAGCTGTCAGTGTTTCTTCAAGACTTGGCCTGACACAGCCCCCAGCACTGCCTTGGGGAATCATTTGGGAATGGGGAGAGATCCAGTGGCCTGTCATCCCAGCCTTATGTTGCCTCCCCCTGGGAGTCCTGGAAAGCTGAGCAGGCCAGACGGGGTGGCAGAAGGATTTGGTGGAAGCAGACTTCATTCCACCAGTCAGCAGATCCCAGGCCTGCCTGTCTTGTTCTGCCTGGGGAGCCATTTCCCAAAATGGGTCTTGCCAGCTGGGAAGTGGAGGTGCCTGGCAGGAGGCTTTTCTCAGAAGAACTCTCTGCCCATCAATGGTCTTCCTCCTCCTTGGGAAAACAAAGCACATTCATTTCACAGAATCATAGACTTGCAGAGTTGGAAGGGATCCAAAGCGTCATCTAGTCCAACTTCCTGAAATTATCACTGGGAAATAATATTGTGATGGATATACCCAATGGCAGCTGCTTCTGTTCCTTTAGTCATCCAGCCCAATGGGTGGGGGGCAAAGTTAGAGCATTACTTGTTATTTTCATTTATTTCATTCATTGTTCCCTTTACCCAAAAAGAAACTGTCTCAAAGACACTTGACATCTGACCATGTGCCCTCTTAACTCCTGTCCCTCCTGCCCTATTAAGTGACCCTGATGATTTTGGAGGTGCAAAAGCCTCTCCTCCAGGTCCCCCTCCCTTGAAATAGAATCTCATAGAGGAGGTTGCTGATCTGGTCATACAAGTTTCTTCCTAAGATGATGACTTTAGCTGGCCACCTAAGTGTCCTCATCAGCATCCCAAAATAATGAGCCAGGCTACAAGAACTACCTCCTTCACCGGCTTCAGCTACCTGCTAGATAGAAGAACAAGAGCCAGAAATAGTTATGTGAGCCAAACTGGAAGCAGGCTGGAGGCTGGAAACACAGAGAAGTGCTTGACACCACGTTTCTCCACTGACCATTTCAAGGAAACCAAAGCTGGTTGGAACCCCTGGAGCCTCTCAGCACTTGGAGGTTTAGGTGGCATTTAACAGGGGCTATTTAAGCTGCGATCCTGCTTGGGAACAAGTCTCAATAAAGTCCATGGGCCTACTTAAGGGCAGACATGCATCGGAGTGTGTTTTTAAACCCAATGGTATCAAAGCCCTTGGCTTTTTCCTTGCTTCTTGGAAGTGGCTGGAGGATGCTTGTTCCTGCCGTGAATCTTGTTCTCCTCCAGCACATGGAAAGAGGTGTGTCCCTGACCCCCTGGACCCTTCTGCTTCTTCTGCATCTGGAAGTGTGGTGCATATTGGCCACACCTTCCTCCACCACCTCTGTCCTCCTGAGGCAGGTTCTGTTAAAACTCCGAAGCCTGTGAGCACTTTCTGAAGTCCTTTTGCATCCTACTAGGATTCAGTCTCTTCACTTCTGAACTTATTTGATGATGCACAACTTAGCAGAGCAGTGCAGCTTTTCCTAGGCAATGATCAAGACTGCTTAGTCAGGGCAATGATCAGGAACAAAGCTGACGACTAGTAACTTGATTTTGTAGTTTATTATACACGGCAGTAAACTCACAAGTTATATACAAGTTACTATATACAGACACGGACTTCATCACTCTCCAAGCACACCAGAATACTCCTAACTAGCCAAACAAAGTCATAGGTCATACTGCCTATGTGAGAGACCTCAGCCAATCACCCTGTTACTAGGTCCTCATATCTCCAGGAGAATTTCTCCCGTGCTCTGTCTCCCTAGCCTGTAGTCAAAACACTAATTGCTCACTTGCCCAAGCTGCACATAGACTATGAACTCCAACGGGTTCTTGAGTTACTAAACTTGGTTTCTGGCAGGCTCACCAGCATTTCCCAACCTCTCCTTTCCGTGCTGTTTTCGTGCTCCATAAGTGGGGCAAAAATAAGTGAGTATGCAAGGGGGTGTGAGTCATATGAGCCATGGAACATGCAGCACATAGTCAAGTGATGGAACTCCCAAAGAGGGCAGTGATGGCCACCATCCTAGATGGAGAAGAGAGCTCACAATGATTCAGCTCTGCCTCCACAGTTAGAGGCAGCAAAACTTCTGAATACGAGCTGGTGGAAACTGCAGGAGGGGAGAGTTGCTCTAGTGCTCGGGATCTCCTTGTGGGTTTCCCACAGGCAACTGTTTGACCCCTCTGAGAACAGGATGCTGGACTAGAGGGGCCTGTTGACTCGGAGCAAAGGTCCAAAATCGTTGTCCTTCCCGGTCAATAAAAACAAAGGGGCAGTGGTTGGAAAGGTAAGAAGAAAGCTTATTCTGGCTGCAGCCCATAGTCCCGGTCTGGATGAACCCAAAGGTACCAGGCCTAAAACTTTTATACAACTGTAGCACAAACCCCACAACACATGACCTCCAGCATCACCATTGGCTAGGAAATCACGTGATCAAGGCATGCTTGAGTCAGGTTCTTCCACCTGGCTTCAGGACAGTTATCCACTAACATTTATCATGCACACACACTCTCTCTCTCTCTTTTGTAAATAATTTTAATTAATTTTCAATTAAAAACACCACAATTAATGAAATCACAATGCATTACATTCCAAATTATATTCCAAATTAAAAAGATGGGGGGGGGGCGCTTCCCATGTTCTGGATGTCCGGAGTAATCTTCTCACACATTGTTTTTTCTGCCTTCTTCACCTGTTGTTATCCTATTTCCAAATTCAGATATTAACCTCTCAAAGTCTCCAGTCACTGGTGCAAATCTCCAACCGTATTAAAATGAATCCATATGTCCAATTCACCTGCCAGAACACACTTTTCTGCAGACACAGCACTTAGCAGGCTGAAGGCAGCTGTGTACGTGATGTGATCGATGCAGAGCCTTGGCACCTCTGAATTATAAAACTCAGGTATCGTATAACACTCAGGCATAACGCTCAGGTATGGTACTCCTGAGTTATACCTCTCAGGTATCCGAAACATGTTTTGTGTAAGCAGCAGCACAGCCTAGGGATACTATACTCTGCCTTTCTACCAGCGCATAGTTCCTCTTCCAACTAGCCTGAAGGAACTTGGGAGCTTCTCTGCATTCCTAATGGGCCCAAGCTCTCTTCAGTTTCCTTCGAGCTGCTGCTAGCAGACTGTAAGCTATTGTCCATAGAAACTGACTCAAAGCAGAAATATTAGTGTTGTGTAAGCAATGTATAAGAGTGATGTATGATCAGAAATGCCTGCCTGCTGTGATGACCCCAGTGGGTCTCAAGTCATGACATTCACCTGGGACCCAGGTAATGATACCCAGGTTATCAGGCCAAAGGCCTGAACCAGCAGGTCTCTTCTCATGTTTTTGACATAAAATGTGCCTGCTGAAGAACCTAAGAAGATCTTGCTGGAACAAGCCAATGTCCCTAGAATCTTAGCAGAATCCAAGCATTGCTTTCTCCCAGCTTCTGCCAGCCTCCTCTCAGCTCTCTCTCACCACTCTGGCTTGTTTCTTCCTCACTATCAGGCAGGGGAGGGAGGGAGCTCCATCCATCTTTGCCTTCTGGCACAGTGAAGAAAGTGGAGACCCCCAAGGATCATTATGGGGACCTGTCTGTGCTTTTTAGCTGGTTCAAACACAATCCAGAGTTAGGGTTGAGCAGTGAGGTGGCCAAGTTTGCTGAAGACACTAAACTGTTCAGGATCATTCAAACAAGCTGTGATTTTGAGGAGTTCCAAAAGGACATATGCAAACTGAGTGGACAGGGAGTAAAATGTCAAGCGCAATTCAATCTAAAAAAAAGTGATGCATATTGGCACACATCTTAATTGTGTATATGCATGCTCAATGGGCTGAACTGGCATGGACTGATCTTGGGGTCATGGTGGGTAGCTCAATGACTCAACATTTTCATCAAGCTCTCTACTATGAGCCCAAGGTCTCACCCTTAGTCCATCACCACTAGTGCAGAACCCATTAGCATATATGTGAAGTTAAGATTTCTTTGCCCCAACAAAGGAGAAAGTGCTTGCCTGCAGGGTGGCTGGAGGCAGGTGACAGCTGAGCCAAGAGAGCAAGGAGCCCCACCAGGAGGAGAAGGCCACTAGATCACATAATGGACAAGCTGAGGAGCCCACTGCCCAGCATAGCTGGCATCTGTCTGTCTTGAGAGACAGTGGAGTGTGCCTCAGAGTAAGAAGCCAAACTGCCAGAGAATCACAGCTCCTGCTACGGCTGCAGACTGCTAACTTGCAACTGCTGTCTCCTATGTCATTTTTGCTGGGTGACCTCCCTGGGACACATGCCTGGGCAGTGAGTATGGAGGTCTTGGGCTTCCCAGACAAGAAAACCTTCCTCTCAGCCTCACTGATTTGTCTCAAAGGAAAGCAAAAGAAGGCATTTGGCACCAGCTTGGCTGCAGGAGTTGCTGGAGGGAGGAATACAAGGTGCCATCCAGACATCTTAGGGACTCCATTCTGGATTTGTGTAGGGTTCACTCCCTAGTCTTTTCTTCTCCCAAAGAGCTCCCACAAGGCAGCGGGTATGGGCTTTTCCTTGGGGTTTATTTCCAAAGCCTTTCTCATGAATGAGTATAGCTGCAAGGCAGCAGAAGTTTAAATTTAGCTTTAGCCAGGGCAGTGCCTCTTTTATATCTCAGAAAACAGGTTTAACAGGGAATTTCTGAAGCAGGAGGTTTAAGGAAGCTGGCAGACCCGATGAGGGCAGAGAGGACATCCTTCTCTCTCTAACGTGATTTTGCAACCAACTATTATGAAACAGCTAAGGCACTTTTTGTGACCTTTCTGAAGGTATTTCTGCCTCAGAAATGCATTGCTTTCCTCCATGGGCAAGACCATATGTAGTGGGTGACTTGGGTACTATGGCGCCCTGTGAGAAGCAAAATACCCTGGGCCCCTCCAGCCTTCTCAATTTGGGAAGGAGACAAGAGTGCTCTGGGAGGGTTCTAGAGCCTTCCCACTCACTTTTCCAAGGGGAGAAAGCGATAACTAGGTTTTGGGAAGGAAGCAAGAAGACTCTCAGAGCCTCATGGCTCCTTCTAAAAGTCCAGCACCTCTCTTATCAGGCTTTGAGACAGCGCACCCTCAGCTCAGCACCCAGTGCATGCATACCACTCACGCAGCCCTAAATCTGCCCCTGCTAACTGGATGGATCCATTTTCCACATGAGTGGGGGTCCTAGTGGGGCCCCCTTCTGAGCTCTACCACCTTCCAGATTTTCAGGCTGTTGTTGCTGTTTAGTCATTTAGTCATGTCTGCCTCTTTGTGACCCGCTGGACCAGAGCACGCCAGGCACTCCTGTCTTCCACTGCCTCCCGCAGTTTGGTCAAACTCATGCTGGTAGCTTCGAGAACACTGTCCCACCATCTGGTCCTCTGTCGTCCCCTTCTCCTTGTGCCCTCCATCTTTCCCAACATCAGGGTCTTTTCCAGGGAGTTTTCTCTTCTCATGAGGTGGCCAAAGTCTTGGAGCCTCAGCTTCACGATCTGTCCTTCCAGTGAGCACTTAGGGCTGATTTCCTTCAGAATGGAGAGGTTTGATCTACTTGCAGTCCATGGGACTCTCAAGAGTCTCCTCCAGCACCATAATTCAAAAGTATCCATTCTTCTTTATGGTCCAGCTCTCACTTCCATACATCACTACTGGGAAAACCAGAGCTTTAACTATACGGACCTTTGTTGGCAAGGCGATGTCTCTGCTTTTTATGCTGTTCAGGCTAGGGGACTGCAAGTGTGCCATGGAAGGCTGAAAAGTGACTTGTCCAGGTGCATTTTCATGGGGTTGCACACTGGACCCCACATTCTCAGCCTGCGTTTTGTGCTGTTTCACCCCCTGAGTGTGCATTATTACTGCATCTCAGAGGGTTATACTGCCATGTGCAGCACAGGAACAAGTGAGGAAGGAGAATTCAGATTAAATAAAACTGCAACTGCCAACCAAGCACTTAATATGGCATTTTCTTTGAATGTTGTATCTCCAATAAATTGATATATGAAGAGAATTTAAGAGAATACGCAAGAGAATTTTTGAGGCCACCCAGACTCAGGGCTGGCATTGAGCCTCTGGGTTTCAGCTGCACTTCTCCTGGTGCCTGGAAGTGCCTGAAGACAGCTCCTCATTTCTGCAATTGTTTGCATTTTGATCACGAGAAAGGCACACCCCTGCCTAGACTCAGCCGGTTCCTCTTCTGCCTACTAAGGTGTTGTCTTGGAAATGCTTCACTTCCAGGCACCCAGGACCTCCAGCCTTTCCCTGCCAATTTTTGCTTTTTGTTTCATCTGGGTGGAGCTCAAGAACTGTCCAGTCAGTTCCTTCTGGATGTGCTATAAAGCCTCCTGGGTGCAGGCTAGGGACTCAAACCTGCTTCGCCATGAACTCCATCAACCTCTACCTTGTCGTGCTCCTTGCCTTCTGGGGTGAGCTGGCACCTGTCTTTGGTCACAAACGTCCAGGTGAGTGACCCATTGAATTCCCTTTTCTCCATCCCCTCCATATTGCTAAGCCCCCAGAAGAAACACTCTCTGGGTCAGCCATAGATTAGCAAACTGCCTATGAGCTGAAAGAGTCCTCATCTCCAACATCTCTCCATCTCCCCTTCTATAGCTCTGCCTCCACTACAGACCCTCCTGCTTGGGTGAAGAGGGAACACCCTCACCCCTTGAGGAAAAAATGGCATGGGTCAATTATGTTATGTTTTCATCATTTACAAAAAGAACTTTATGTTCTGCGAAACCATTTAAAATTAGTTGTTGGTCAAATATAGATATTACTGGTCACTTTTTAGCAGTGAAGCTGTATTGTTCTCTTTCCACATGTTTTTATGATGCCTTTTTGTGCTATTTATGCTCATTTACACTGCTTGGGGCTTTAAAAATATTATAGCAGTGATGAGCAGCCAGCTGATCCTTGGCTGTCACCCCTAAGCTCCTACCACCCACTCCTTTGGGGCGGAGGAACATCTTCAGTTTGCCCCTGAATTTTGCCATGGTGCCGGCAGCCTTCAGGGACCCAGGCTGAGCCCTTCAGGGGGCTTTGGGAGGGCAGAGGAACCTCCCCCACTGGAGCTCCACCTTAGAATCACAGAATTGTAGAGGCAGAAGGGACCTTGAGGGTCATCCAGTCCAAGCCACTGCAACGCAGAAATCCCCTTGCCTCCCTCTCTGCTGTCAGTGCAACGGGGAATAGCATGGAAGGGCATCCGGGCTTGCAGAATATCAGCCCAAAATCCTCCTCTTTCAAACCACCCTCCTCACTCTGACACCACTGTGGAAAGGCTGCCCACAGCTTTTCAGCTGTTGGGACAGTTTGTTGCAAAACCTGGTGAGGGAGAAAAGAAGTTCCATTCTGTCCTGCTCACCACCTTCCTGGGCGTGTTGTGGTTCTGTAATAATAATAATTTATTATTTGTACCCCACCCATCTGGCTGGTTTTCCCCAGCCACTCTGGGCAGCTTCCAACAAAGATTAAAAACACATTAAAATGTCACACGTTAAAAACGTCCCTAAACAGGGCTGCCTTCAGATGTCTTCTAAAAGTCTGGTAGTTGTTTTTCTCTTTGATGTCTGGTGAGAGGGCGTTCCACAGGGCGGGCGCCACTACCGAGAAGGCCCTCTGCCTGGTTCCCCGTAACTTGGCTTCTCAGAGTGAGGGAGCCGCCAGAAGGCCCTCGGCGCTGGACCTCAGTGTCCAGGCAGAACGATGGGGGTGGAGACGCTCCTTCAGGTATACTCCTTTAGGTTCTGTAATCCCCCTGATGCTTTTGGGAGATATAAAGAGAGAGAAGCCAGGCTGGGAGGTGGACTCCCCACTTTGTCTGCCCCACCATGATGTCTGGTGGTTTGGTGCTTCTTGTGGGGCTCCTTGCCCTCTGGATTGAGCTGACACCCACCTCCAAAACAGATAGATCTAGGTAAAGCAACTGACAAACACAGAGTTGTCCATTCCATTACTGTTGCAGTGGTACACAGAGCAGATATCTGCAGGGATTCAAAGTCTGTTCTGCCCAAAGCTGCAAAGTCCCTTGGAAGCAAGAGCCAGTGACCACAGCAAAGGGTGGTTTTGCAGATCTCTGCTGGAGGTCAAGTAGGCAGACTCCCCAAGGGGACCACCCCCTGCAAAACAATAATGCAGCTGTGCTTCTTCAACTCAGCCACCAGGACATGTGCATGTTGTGCACCTGGCACCTGTGGAGGTAATCTGACACCCCTACCAGGGTGTGGCAAGTGAAAGACCTGCTGGGGCAAGTGCAAAAAGTCCCCAGTCAACAAAGGTGGGTTTCTTCAAGGCAGCTGTTCTTCTGCTCCCCCTTCATCCACACACCTGCATTCCCCCTACCTGAGAGCATCCAGTGCAGGAGTCCTAATAAGACTTGACCTGGCCCCGGTGCCTCATACCTCGTGAGACAGGAGCCCCAGGGAGATCAGGCAGAGCCCTTCTCCTAGTTACATCACAGATTTGGTGTCCATGGAGACACTTCACTAGGCCTCCCACGGGAGATAGCCTTGGCGTGTGTTCCTGACTTACTTGAGGCAGAGGAGGTCCTGCCTTAGGTAGGGGTGCTGCTGGGTGGTGAGTCTGAAGGAATCCTCAGCCCTCAAGGGGGTTGGAGGCAAATGTTGAAGGCTGAGGCAGCTGGTCAGCCAAGGAGGGCACCCCTGAGAGCCCCTGAGAGTAAAGGGCTCTTGCAGGGGAGGGAGGACCAAGAGGTAAAGGGTCTGAAAACAAAACGTTATGAGGAATGGTAGAGGAAATTGGGTCTGCTTAGCCTGGAGAAGAGACGACTTTGAGGAGGTAGGAGAGCTATCTTCAAATACTTGAAGGACCACCACATGGAAGATGGAGCAATCTTGTTTCCTGCTGCTCCAAAAGGCAGGACTTGTTCTGCTCCTGAGCTGCTGAGAGTGCAGGGACCACCCTACAGCAGGGGTGGGGAGCTATTGGGAAGTCTAGTTTTGTGTGTGGTTGGACAGTGTCCTTGAAGCTACCAGCATGAGTTTGACCAAATTGTGGGAGGCAGTGGAAGACAGGAGTGCCTGGTGTGCTCTGGTCCAGGGGGTCATGAAGAGTCAGACACGACTAAATGACTAAACAACAACAACAACAAAGTTTTGTGTGACACCTCAGACCCCTGAGCAGAACAGAGCCCACCTTAGGAATCCTGGGCTCCTCTGGCTACTGGATGCAAAGAAGCCCCATCCCACATGAAGAGAAAGAGCCATAGCTGTCAACGTTTCCCTTTTTTAAAAGGGAAATTCCCTTATTCTGAATAGGATTCCTCGCAAGAAAAGGGAAAAGTTGACAGCTATGGAGACAGCCTCTCTGGCCAAAGACATTTCTCAACCTTGGAATTCTCCTCTGTTGCAGAGAAGCCTGGGCAATGTCCTGGGGCTCAGCCAGGTATGGTCGGACCCTGCGTGGTGAAGTGTGAGGATGACTGGTCATGCTCTGGAGCTCAGAAGTGCTGTGGGAGTTGCCCACGAGCTTGTGCTAATCCTGTCAGAGGTGAGACTATTTATTCTGCGGAGGGTGGGGTGGGATAGGAAGCGCTTCTTCTTCGTGAATCAAGGCCATTGTGACTTATGAAGAATTGCAGGATCTCTAAACTCTGAAGATTCGTGGAGGAGGAGAGCTATCTAGGGTGGTGGCCCTTACTGCCGCCTGTTAAACTACCATACTTTTCTGTGTATAAGACGTGTTTTTCCCCACCAGCTGGCATTCAGAAGCATCGCTGTCTCCAACCATGGAGGCAAACAGTGCCATCCTGCGAGAAGTCAGCGAGAACCCGATTGGTTGATCGGCTGCTGCTGTGGCAATTGGCAGCGTCAGTCAGGCGGGTGAGCGATTTATGGCACCCCCCCCCCCGAAAAAAGCTCAACAACTCTGGGCAATCTCCCTCCTGTGTATAAGATGCGTTGGCGTCGTTGAATCCACAACCATCTGCCCACTTGCCGCCAGCAGCCACCAATCACCCGCCCACTTGCCACAGCAGCAGCCAATCAACAGCAGGCCTTGCCACAGCTACCCATCAGCCACCCAATCGCCTCTGGCAATCTCCTGCTTGTGGCTGCAACCAATCGCTCATCCCCCCTCTGCACTATCTGTGTATAAGATGACCCCCAATTCTTAACATTCTTTTATAATTAAAAAAAGCACGTCTTATACAGGAGGCAGTGAGGGCCACCAATCTGGATGGCTTTAAAAGAGGATAAGAAAAATCCAAGGAACAGGTTATATTGAGGGCTCCTACCCAGGATGGCTCTACTCTGCCTTCACAGTCAGAGGCAGCAGTGCTTATGAACACCAGTAGCTGGAAACTGCAGAAGAGGAGGGTTGCTCTCATGCTTGAATTATCCTTGCTTGTTCCCCATTGGCAACTGTTTGGCCACTGTAAGAACAGAATGCTGGACTAGAATAAAAGGTCTCCACACCAAACATTCTCACCCCACCCTCCAAAGGATATTTTGGTTCTCTGGCTGCGGGAATATGCTTGAGCTGCAGCCCACCATTTGGGGAGGGTCTGAGAGCCTTGGGGTTCTTTTGTGTTGCAGAGAGGTCTGGAAGATGCCCTATACCACCTCAAGGTACTGTGACAACCTGTGAATTACGGTGTATGAATGACTATGAATGCCCCTGGCCCAAGAAGTGCTGCAAATATGGGTGCAAGACAGACTGCTTCTACCCCGTCTAAGGTGAGTTAATCCAAATCATCCTTGGGTTACCCTGGAGGCAGCTGTCAGATAAATTTCCCTTGGGAGTTCCATTACTGAGGGTCACACCAAACTCCCCGCTGGTCAACAAGAGCTTTCCATTATGACTCCCTCTGTATAGGAAAAATATACACCATCTTAGCTGTTCATCCTCTGGTCAACAATTTATGACACCCCCACTGCCCCACCCCACTGCCCCACCATTGCTTCATCCAACCACAGTCCTCAAAATGCAACTTTACTCAACCCATTTTCACCAGCAGAACCCCCATTGTACCTTATATGGAGTCGGTCTTCACTTTAATTGTCATTACAGTGGTACCTTGCAAGACGAATGCCTCGCAAGACAAAAAACTCGCTAGACGAAAGGTTTTTCCATTTTCGATTTGCCTCACAAGACGAATTTCACCTATGGGCTTGCTTCGCAAAATGAAAACGTCTCGCGACTTTGTTTCCTTTGTCTAAAAACAAAGACATGTTTTGTTTATAAAGTTAATTTATTTTCCCTTCAATTTTTGAACTGCTCTTTACAGTATGTGTGACTTTAAAGAGCAGTTAATAAACTGTTGTTATACCAAATTTGGCTTTGTTTGGACTTTTTTTGACCATAGGAACGCATTAATTGAATTTCAATGCATTCCTATGGGATTTCGTGATTCGCAAGACGAAAAATTCGCTAGACGACAAAACTTGCGGAACGAATTAATTTCGTCTTGTGGGGCACCACTGTATTAAGTTCCTCCTAAACTGGTTCTTACCACTTTGTGCTCAGGCTGCACTCTTGCGCATGCGACACTGGCCTTACTGATAATGTGTCAGCATGGATGCCTGTCATCACCCCAAAAAAGCAGTGGAGGCTCCCTCTGGGGTGCTTGTCTTCCTTGCCTCATTAAAGCAAGGGAGAAGGCTTTGCACAAGGCATTGGGGACATGAATCAAGGAATACTATACAGATAAAGAATTATGAGGAAGAAGGAAGAAGTCAAGGAGATGCCTTTTACTGTGTTGCACCATAGGGTCATCAAGCTCAGCTGATGCCTATACTGGCTGGCAGAAGCACCCCAGGATTTCCAGCAAGTCTCCTTTCCCAGTCCTACCCAGAGAGGCCAGGGAACTTGGGCCCTTCTGCCTGCAAGGCAGAGTTCTGCCGCTGAGCTACAGCTCTGAAGAGGGTCCTTGAGAGTGGAACTTCAGCCTATCTTTGGGTTCTTCCTCCTCCTCCTCCTCCTCTTGTCTGACTCTGTTTTCTATCCTCAGCAGAGCCCTGAAAGAAGTCTAGCACCAAGGACAGCAGCCAGTCCTGACTTCTCCAAAGGGGTCTCTGAGCTGCCCCTGGGAACTGAAGACCTCCTCCTGGAGCCAGCTGTCTCCCTGCTCCTTCTTCCTCCTCCTGGAGCCCATTTCACTCAAGTCCCCCTTTGCTATTTGCAATAAATAAAGCTGGATATTTGCACCTGGATCCTAGAAATGTGTCTGAGTTGGTGGGTGGGCGTTTGGCAGGGAGAGGGCTCTCTTTTTCTGACTGCACTCTGCTTGCTGAACTCCCATGACATTATTCCTCGTTGGGAAGCAGAAAGAAGCCTTCCTGGGCTTCCACAGGTGATACCTTTTTCAGAAAAATAATAATTACCAAAAAGGCCAGAGGCTTCGGAATTTTCTCTCTGTGTGGATGCCTCAAATCCGACAGCAGCAGGATGCATTTTTTTCCTGATTAAACAATATTGCAGAATCATAGAATTGTAGAGTTAGAAGGGACCCTGAATGTCATCTAGTCCAGCCCCCTGCAATGCAGGAATCTCAGCTGAAGTATCCCTGGCAGATGGCCACCCAACCTCTGCTTCAAAACCCACCAGCTTCCAAGGGAGCCCCTTCCTCTTTCAAACAGCTCTTACCGCTAGAAAGTTCTTCCTGATGTTTAGTTGGAATCTCCTTTCTTGCTGTTCATCTAGTCCAATGCAGGAATCACAGCTAAATCATCGCTGGCAGAACAAAGTAAAGCAGAACAAAGTCAACACTGACACGCCATTATTGTGGCAGCAACATGCTCTTTCTCCCTTCTTCCCAAAACAATTTCCGGACGATAAAAGCAAATGAGACTCAAGAACAAGACACTCTGGAGTGCAGTGATGTGGGTCATTTTATTGCAGGGAGGGGAGGGGGCTGGGATGAGCCCACCAGGGTCAGGAGGGAGCTGGAACAATCGTTCCCTTTGCACGCTGGGTCCTGAGTTCAAATCTCCAAAACCAAGACTGCAGAAGCTGCTGGGATTTCAGGCTTGGGGTCACTGTCATGGCCCTGATGAGAGAAGAGAGAAGTCTTGAGACTTGTGCCTAATTATTTTGTCTTTGACAATACTTACCATCACTTTCCCTCAGACAAACATTTTATGCATTTCCCATCCTATTATCTGCTTATCACACATAATGGAGCAAAATTCAGGCGACGGGTTTCAGGAATTTCCATAGAACTAAACGCTTTGGCATCTTGGATCTTTTGAGATAATAATTGTAGTTATCCATTGCAAACATTTGCATACCTCTCTTCAGATACAAGCAGGCCTCTCAAAATGTAATTAAAAATAGTCATACAGTAAAAGCCAGGAACATTTGCTTGCTTGCTTGTTTGCTATTGATTCTATCATTTATTTATTAGATTTATATACCACCCTTCATCATAAAAACTCAGTGTGGTTTGCCGAACAAAATACAGAATAAAAATAAGTAAATAATGAAAAACAAAACTGCAAAACAATACCCCACCCCTTTCCATGGAGACATTTAAAAGGCTGTGGAATATTAATCAGCCAAAGGCCTGGTTAAGGAGAAAGATTTTCGCCTGGTGCCTAAAAACAGATAATAAAATTAAATAATTTGTAATTATATAAAACTGATTTGTCTTAACTGGCTTTAATATTGCAGTTTCAAATTATAACCCAATAAACAAGAAGAAATCATCCACATCCACATAATAGTGCTGTGTTCTTCCACAAAGGGATCAGCATCTTACTTGGATATACGCAGACCATGGAGCACATGTTTGGACAGCATTTCATGGGGCTAGGGCAGTGAAGATCAAGCGTACATTTCTGCTGGCAAGGTTTCTTCACTCTTCTCAAGTTGAAAGGGCAGATTCCAGCCCTCGACCTCCAAGGCCCTGTGACACAGACAAACGTCCTCGCTTAGAGACATCTTTTGAAAATAAGGCAACTTTGGGGCAGAACAGAGCTGTGCCTCTCCTTGCATATCCCTAACCCAAATAATGCTTGCCTTTCTAGGATGAACACAGCTTGGATGAAGAGGGTCCTAGTTTTTGCCTGTCTCCATCCCGGCAGAGAGATGGACATCTGCGTTGGAGCTGGATCAGTGTTTGCCGGGGCTGGCCAACTTCCCCCACAGCTGCCACCCTCTTCCCTTCATGTCCCTCCATGTTCTTTCATTTATGGGATGTGTGGCCTTTCTCAGCCTGCTCCGCTCTTGGGCTGAAGCTATAAGGACCAGCTTCAGTTGTGTGTGTGTGTTAGGGAGGTGTCTCCATCATCTCCCCCTCCCTCCCCAGCTATCAGCCCACTTCTCTTCCTTCCTCCTATCCAAATTGAGCACCCAGGTTTGCTGCAGAAGATGGCAACCCAAACAAGAGAAGTGAAGGATTCGCTTTGAAGCCCCCTAAAACAAATTAGGGGGTCCAAATTAGGGGGTCCAGGGACCTCTGGGGGTCCATTGAACACACCCTGGGAGTGGACGTCCCCCATCCCTTGCCTCCCCCCACAGTAAATTTTATTTGTTTGTTTGTTTTTTTATTTGTATATACCCCCCATCTGGCCGCCCCCCCCGCCACTCTGGGCGGCTTCCAACAAAATCTTAAAATACAGTAATGCATCAAACATTAAAAGCTTCCCTAAACAGGGCTGCCTTCAGATGTCTTCTAAATGTCACATAGTTGTTTATTTCCTTGATATCTGTCAGGAGGGCACCCCACAGGGCGGGCACCACTACCAAGAAGGCCCTCTGCCTGGTTGTCATTTTTCCATGGTAATACCACAAATTTTATGGTCTGTTTTAGAAGTCTGTGATTTTTCAATATATTGACCCAAATCACTTTTGAAATCACACCGCGATAGCGATTTTGACCTGGCAACACACAGCAACATATCTCTCCTCGCATGAGGGAGAGCAGGGCAGCCAATTTCAAGGCATCGCTGATATCTCACAATGATCTCAGCCAAAAACACTGCTGACCTGAGCAGTCTTCTTTCACGCTGAGAGAGAACAAGGGAGCTGATCGCCTTCCCTTCAAGGGACCCTGGCACTACCTTCCCCTGGCACTGAGATGGAGCAGCTTTTCTCAGTCAAGAGAAAAACAGTAGCAGCCACAGTGGATGTGCCTCTTCACTGGCTGCCACTGCTGGCTGCCCAGCTGACAGCGCTTGACGCACCCCCCCACCCCCATCTCCCCTCACTCAAACCATGCAGTGGGGGGTGACTCCTCTTCCTTTCCTCCCCCACCCGCCCCATCTCCATGGCTGCTCCTTCCCTCATCCCCACACCTAATCTCCAATTTCAGACATTTTGATATATCGCGATGGTTAGGTGCTGATATAAAGATAAAGGGACCCCTGACCATTAAGTCCAGTTGTGTCCAACTCTGGGGTTGCGGCGCTCATCTCGCTTTATTGGCTGAGGGAGCCGGCGTACAGCTTCCGGGTCATGTGGCCAGCATGACTAAGCCGCTTCTGGCGAACCAGAGCAGTGCACAGAAACACCGTTTACCTTCCCGCCAGAGTGGTACCTATTTATCTACTTGCACTTTGATGTGCTTTCAAACTGCTAGGTGGGCAGGAGCAGGGACCGAGAAACGGGAGCTCACCCCGTCGTGGGGATTCAGACCACTGACCTTCTGATCAGCAAGCCCTAGGCTCTGTGGTTTAACCCACAGCACCACCCGCATCCCTTAGTTGATATATCATGCTGTTAAAAACCAGATATTTCTTAGCCCTAGTCTGTTTTTTTTTAGTATACCTTTGCTTATTAGAGGCTACTCCCCATTTTTTAAAAAATGCTTTGCAGAGGTAATTACCATAGAGTCATCAAAATTCTCAGAATTGGGGGTCCGTGGCCTGGCTTTTGAAAAATAGAGGGTCCTAAGTAATTATCTAATTGGGAACCACCGCCCTAAAACATTCCCAGGCAGACCACTTGACAACCTTCTGTGGCACAGAAATATCTGTGTTCCTCTGAAGGGTCTTGGGGGTGAGGGGCAAAGGGGGTCCCACTCAGAGCTGCCCACAAAGTAGCACCAGCGCTAGGAGAATAGACCTGTCCAGAGAGGCAGAAAAGGGTCCGTCTTTGAGTCAGGATCCAAAAGGCGTCACGTACAATTGCCGGAGGCAGGAGGCATCATGGCACAGAAAGCAAGGAGCCCCACAAGGAGGAAGACGAGGCCACCAGACTTCATGGCCGGGTCGGATGGGGTGCCCTCCAGCCACCAGCCAGGTGGCTTTATAATGCCCCATCCCACCAAGGGCCCCACCCAGACTAAACATGGAAACAATGGGAAGAGGAGGGGTTGGCAAATACCTTTGCAATGCGCAAAGAACGGCAAGGAGAATGTAAAGGGGAAGATCCCTCTGCAGGGCATGATCCAGGAGAGCACTTCAGGTTCTGTTGCACCTCCCTAGGGAATCCCACCCTGCCAGGGACTATTACCACCCACTTTGAGAGCCACTGGTTTACACAAAAAGTCACAACCGTGGTCAGGTGGGGACCACCATTGTACCTTGGGGGATAGACCACCCACCCCACGCACCCCAGGATTGATGTCTCTGTTGGCAGTGACACCCCCAACACCAGGCGCTGAGTTATAAAGTTCTCTACTGGCTTTTTTGACAGCAGACATTCAAAAGATCAGCCTCAAAATTAATTATGTACCTGGTTGGTTTGCGAGTTTAAGGTGCCGCACAGGCTTTCTCCTTTCCCATGGGAAAATTGCTTTGGTTTTGGTTTTCATCAGTTTTAAAGTCCATCTGTGTCCACAAAGCTTATGAAAGCAAACAGTGGCGATGCCAAATTGTCTAAGAGAATGAGCACGAAGGCTTTTTTTTCGGGAGGGGTAAATTTGTCCAGGGAAATATGGTGTACAAATTGGTCATGCTTCAGATTACATTGTTGTAAGTACTATCCAGAAAATAATCTGTTCTAATCTCTCCACTCTCAATAATGTCACGAGGAGAGAATGTTTCCTGCTGGTTCTCATTGTTGTGACACGTGCAGCAGGCTAGCCCAGCCCGGAGGCAGGGGAGGAACCCCCTCCTCTCTTAATCATAAGGAACCGAGGGATTCTTTAGCTGCGATTCCTGCACTGCAGTGGGTTGGACTAGATGGCCTCTGGGGTGCCTGCCAACTCTGCATTTCTATGAATCTGTGAACCCTTCTTTCCTTCCATCCTTCCCTCCTTTTTCACATGCTTGCAAGCACTGAACCTGGGGGGAAATATATTCAATTCTGCTTTTGAAAATGAGTGTCCACTACCTCCATTTAACTTATCTCACAGGGTCATTGTGGGGTTTAAATGAGGAAAGGGAGAACCATTGTATGCCCCCTTGATTTCCTTGGAGCAGAAGGTGGGATATAAATGCAATGAATACACAATAGATAAATGAAAAGAAATAGGAACAGGGAGGGTAATTATCACAGTGTCTACAAGGCCTTGGGAGGTAGGGCAGCTGTGCTTGCTTTGTATATGTCCAAGGCACCAACTCCCCTTTTCCTCTAACACTTGGCCAAGGAGGAGACCAGAGCTTTGAGCTAGAAGAGGAACTGGCTGGCCAGTTCCCTCCTGCCTCCACAAGGCTTCCCTCAGACCCCCTTTTAGGCAGAAATAGAGTCACCCCTTTAGACTCACCTTTATGGGCCATAAAGAAGGCTTGAAGAATTGATACTTTTGAATTATGGGGCTGGAGGAGACTCTTGAGAGTCTTACGGACTGCAAGAAGATCCAACCTCTCCATTCTGAAGCATTCTGGAGCTGGGCATGTTTAGCCTGGAGAAGAGGAGGTTAAGGGGTGATATGATAGCCATGTTCAAATATAGAAAAGGATGTCACATAGAGGAGGGAGAAAGGTTGTTTTCTGCTGCTCCGGAGAAGCGGACACAGAGCAATGGATCCAAACTACAAGAAAGAAGATTCCACCTAAACATTAGGAAGAACTTCCTGACAGTAAGAGCTGTTCGACAGTGGAATTTGCTGCCAAGGAGTGTGGTGGAGTCTCCTCCTTTGGAGGTCTTTAAGCAGAGGCTTGACAACCATATGTCAGGAGTGCTCTGATGGCGTTTCCTGCTTGGCAGGGGGTTGGACTCGATGGCCCTTGTGGTCTCTTCCAACTCTATGATTCTATGATTCTATGATTCTATGATTCTAAATCAGCCCTGAGTGCTCACTGGAAGGACAGATCCTCAAGCTGAGGCTCCAAGACTTTGGCCACCTCATGAGAAGGGAAGACTCCCTGGAAAAGACCCTGATGTTGGGAAAGATGGAAGGCACAAGGAGAAGGGGTTGACAGAGGACGAGATGGTTGGACAGTGTTCTTGAAGCTACAAACATGAGTCTGACCAAACTGCGGGAGGCAGTGGAAGACAGGAGTGCCTGGCGTGCTCTGGTCCAGGGGGTCACAAAGAGTCGGACACGACTAAATGACTAAACAACAACAAAGAGTCACCCCCAAGCACTTAGCAGGTGGGGTCTGGAGGCGTGCAAATGATAAATGCTCCCTCAAAATTCTAATGCTGAATTAAAGAAAGATTGTTGCTATAACTGTGAGCAGGATGTAAGAGACAAGAAGAAAGCAGACAGGGACTCTGAGAAGATAAACAATGGCTTAAAGGCTAGCTTTTGGAATGAGTCCCAGGATTTGGGCCCATCAGACCCACACAGTATGCACTGAACATGCAGCAGAAGGAGCAAGTAACTTGAACCCATTAGATCTACCCCCAAGAATAGGAGGAAACAAACTTTGTCCAAGCTTGTGACAGCCCTTTAGAGATTTGAAGATGGCTCTCATATCTCCTGTCAATCTCTTTCCCGAGGTAAACGTCTCCAACTCCCTCAATCATCCTTCTTAAGGCTTGATTTTCAGACCCTGGAATGTCTTGGTCAGCCTCCTCTGCACACACCCCAACTTGTCAATATCTTCCATAAATTGTGGTGCCTAGAATTAGACACAATATTGAGCAGATTCATCCTCTAAGGAATGCATTGCCTACCACCGCCACTGATTGTGAGATGTGCTAATTCCTCAAAGTAAACAAGGCTGAACTGACACCAGTTAATCAGCAGACTCCGGGAGTTCTATCAAGACTGCTTGGAGTGCTATTCCTTCTGTGGTGTGCAGTGACCTCCAGACTGAACATTCTTATGCTAAAAGCTGCACTTTCATTAGCAAAAGGGTATCATGTTAGTCTGAACAGATGCCCATAATCTCACTTCCCCATCCTGGCAAGGGGGAGACCAGTCAGGTGGTTTGCTTGTGCCATTTTCCTTTTACAGCGGTGCTCACTTTTGTTCATTGGCACACCTATGTGCTGGTAGATGGGTCCTTCACAAAGATGGAGTATCCCTCAAGGACTTCCTTCCTAGGCAGCCTCGCCTTTGGGCTCAATCTGTGTCCTGTTTGACTCCATTTTCTTTTTTTAAAAAAAAAATATTTTTATTGCTTTTTTCCAGATAAAGATATACGTTCATTATACAAAAAGACATCAACAACAAAGAAAGAAAAGAAAAGAAGAAAATATAGATCATTTCAAAACTTATTTCAGTTTCCTATCGGACTTCCCCACATCTCCCTCACAGTGCATTATTAACAATAAAGATATCAACAAATTATAACCTTGTTTCATGCGTTTCATTTATACTTTCAAAAACTTACGTTTTAGTTTAAATTACTTATTTTCAATTTAATCTAGAGAAACAAATATAATATCATTTTCAACATTTAAACCTTGGTTCTTTCATTAATTATTATTTAATTTCATATGTCCTCCACTCTCTTTGCTGGTGCTAATCTTTCCAAATCGTGCGAATTCTTATAGTTCATATAATTTATAAAGCTTTTGCAAATAGTCCTTAAATTTTTTCCAGTCCTCCTCCATCGCTTCTTCCCCCAAGTCTCGGATCCTGGCAGTCATCTCGGCCAATTCCATATAGTCCATCAGCTGCGTTTGCCACTCTTCCAGTGTGGGCAAATCTTGAGTCTTCCAGTGCTTTGCGATGAGAATCCTTGCTGCTGTAGTTGCATACATAAAAAACGTTCTATCCTTCTTTAACACCTTTTGGCCGACAATGCCCAATAGGAAGGCCTCTGGTTTCTTAGGGAAGGTGTACTTAAACACCTTTTTTAACTCGTTATAGATCATTTCCCAGAAGGCCTTCACCTTAGGGCACGTCCACCACAGGTGAAAGAATGTCCCTTCGGCCTCTTTACACTTCCAACATCTATTGTCAGTCAAATGATATATCTTTGCTAGTTTGACTGGGGTCATGTACCACCTGTATATCATTTTCATAATGTTTTCTTTCAGGGCATTACATGCCGTAAATTTCATACCGGTGGTCCATAACCTTTCCCAGTCTTCAAACATGATGTTGTACCCAATATCTTGAGCCCACTTTATCATGGCCGATTTAACTGTCTCATCCTGAGTATTCCATTTAAGCAGCAAGTTATACATTCTTGATAATAACTTAGTCTTTGGTTCTAACAATTCTGTCTCTAGTTTCGATTTTTCCACCTGGAAGCCCTGTTTGACTCCATTTTCAAAGTGTCTTGCTCACCTTCCTCTCTGCCAGGCACTTCTGACTCAGTAAGGGGCTGGGATGTTTCTCCGTCAATGTTATGGCTAACGTCATAATGATACATAAAGCTGCCACTTTTTGGACTCTTGTAGCCTTTCAGACCTTTCCCTTGGTCAGGTCTGCGTTGCTCTCGGGAGGGAGGGAGGAAGTCAAGGGACACTGAGGTTGGTTCAGAGAGAGTTTATTCCTGCTCTCCGGAGCAGCAGAAAGGCACTGCGTGGTCAGCCACAGCGAGAGCACTTAAAGAGCGGTTACACTCAGCTTATATCCCTTTTCTGGTCTCCTTGCCCCCTCCCCAGGAATCCAACCTCATGAGTTTGTACACATAAGTTAACATCCTTGACCATATATAGATGTTCCTGTTCCTCCTTGACCATATACAGATGTTCCTGTTCCTCCTTGACCATATACAGATGTTCCTGTTCCGGTACTCTTATCTTGGGGTAAGAAGGTCACCCGGTCACCCAGCTATAGGAGTTGGTGCCATCTCTCCAGAACCGATATAAAAAGCAATGGGGAAATTGGGCAACCTTGTCGTGTCCCTTTTTCTATTTTAAATTCTTCCGTCACTACATTATTTACAATTAATTTAGCTTTTTGTTCTGAATATATTGCACTTATACCGTTTTCAAAACCTTGGCCTACCCCCATACCCTGTAAGTTCTTTTTCATAAAAGTCCAAGAAATGTTGTCAAAAGCTTTCTCCGCATCCACAAATATTAAAACTGCCTTAGTGTTTATATTCACTTGTAGTTTCTCTATAATATTAATTATGTTTCTCACATTGTCAGATAGATGTTTTCCTGGGAGAAAACCTGCTTGGTCTTTATGTATCTCTTCCACTAACACTCTTTTTAGTCTTTTAGCCAAAATATCTGCAAAAATTTTGTAATCCACATTAAGCAGTGATATGGGACGATAGTTCTTAAGTTGCGTCTTTTCAGTCTCTATTTTCGGTACAAGTGTAATATATGCTTCTTTCCACGTCTCTGGTGCCTTTTCCCCCTCCATTATTTCATTACAGACTTCTTTCAAAGGTTGTACTAACCATTCCTTTAAAGATCTGTAGTATCTAAAAGTCAGTCCATCCGGTCCTGGAGATTTACCCAATTGCATATTCTGAATGGCACCTTCTACCTCCTGTTCAGTTATTTTATAGCTCAACATTGATTTATTTTCTTGAGAGATTTTTTTGTAATCCATTTTTCTTCAAAAATCGGTCTACATCGATTTCTCTCTGTGGCCCTTGTGTATGTTTGAAGTACCTCTGGAAGCAGTTTCTGATCTCAGCTGGGTTCTGTATGTTCATAGAATCATAGAATCATAGAGTTGGAAGAGACCACAAGGGCCATCGAGTCCAACCCCCTGCCAAGCAGGAAACACCATCAGAGCACTCCTGACATATGGTTGTCAAGCCTCTGCTTAAAGACCTCCAAAGTAGGAGACTCCACCACACTCCTTGGCAGCAAATTCCACTGTCGAACAGCTCTTACTGTCAGGAAGTTCTTCCTAATGTTTAGGTGGAATCTTCTTTCTTGTAGTTTGGATCCATTGCTCCGTGTCCGCTTCTCTGGAGCAGCAGAAAACAACCTTTCTCCCTCCTCTATGTGACATCCTTTTCTATATTTGAACATGGCTATCATATCACCCCTTAACCTCCTCTTCTCCAGACTAAACATGCCCAGCTCCCTTAGCCGTTCCTCATAAGGCATCGTTTCCAGGCCTTTGACCATTTTGGTTGCCCTCCTCTGGACACGTTCCAGTTTGTCAGTGTCCTTCTTGAATTGTGGTGCCCAGAACTGGACACAGTACTCCAGGGGTGGTCTGACCAGAGCAGAATACAGTGGCACTATTACTTCCCTTGATCTAGATGCTATACTCCTATTGATGCAGCCCAGAATTGCATTGGCTTTTTTAGCTGCCACGTCACACTGTTGTCTCATGTCAAGTTTGTGGTCAACCAAGACTCCTAGATCCTTTTCACATGTACTGCTCTCAAGCCAGGTGTCACCCATCTTGTATTTGTGCCTCTCATTTTTTTTGCCCAAGTGCAATACTTTACATTTCTCCCTGTTAAAATTCATCTTGTTTGTTTTTGCCCAGTTCTCTAATCTGTCAAGGTCGTTTTGAAGTGTGATCCTGTCCTCTGGGGTGTTAGCCACCCCTCCCAGTTTGGTGTCATTTGCAAATTTGATCAGGATGCCCTTGAGTCCATCATCCAAGTCGTTGATAAAGATGTTGAATAAGACCGGGCCCAAGACAGAACCCTGTGGCACCCCACTAGTCACTCTTCTCCAGGATGAAGAGGAACCATTGATGAGCACCCTTTGGGTTTGGTCAGTCAGCCAGTTACAAATCCACTGAGTGGTAGCATAGTCAAGACCGCATTTTACCAGCTTCTTTACAAGAATATCATGGGGCACCTTGTCAAATGCCTTGCTGAAATCAAGGTAGGCTACATCCACTGCATTCCCTTCATCTACCAGGCTTGTAATTCTGTCAAAAAACGAGATCAGGTTAGTCTGACATGACTTATTTTTCAGAAATCCATGCTGACTATTGGTGATCACAGCATTCCTTTCTAGGTGCTCACAGACTGTTTGCTTAATGATCTGCTCCAGAATCTTCCCTGGTATTGATGTCAGACTGACTGGGCGGTAATTATTTGGGTCCTCTCTTTTCCCCTTTTTGAAAATAGGGACAACATTTGCCCTCCTCCAGTCTGCCGGGACTTCGCCGGTTCTCCAGGAATTCTCAAAGATGACTGCCAGTGGTTCTGAGATCACATCTGCCAGTTCTTTTAATACTCTTGGATGCAGTTCATCTGGCCCTGAAGACTTGAATACATCTAAACTAGCCAAATATTCTTGTACTATCTCCTTAGTTATTCTGGGCTGTGTTTCCTTTGCTGAATCATTTGCTCCAAATTCTTCAGGTCGGGCATTGTTTTCTTTATCGGAGAAGACTGAGGCAAAGAAGGCATTGAGGAGTTCAGCCCTTTCTGTGTCCCCTGTTTGCATTTCACCATCTTCTCCTCTGAGTGACCCCACTGTTTCTTTGTTCTTCCTTTTGCTACGGACATACCCATAAAAGCCTTTTTTGTTGCTTTTAACCTCTCTAGCAAGCCTGAGTTCATTCTGTGCTTTAGCTTTTCTGACTTTGTGTCTACACGTGCTGGCTATTTGTTTGAATTCCTCTTTGGTGGTTTCCCCCCTTTTCCATTTTTTGTACACATCCTTTTTTAATCTTAATTCAGTTAAAAGTTCTTTAGATAGCCACCCTGGCTTCTTTAGGCACCTTCCATGTTTCCGTCTCATTGGTATTGCCTGACGTTGTGCTTTTAGTATCTCCCTCTTAACAAACTCCCAGCCATCATGAACTCCCTTTCCTTTTAGTATTGCTGTCCATGGGATCTCACCCAGCACTCCCCTAAGTTTTATGAAGTCGGCTTTCTTAAAGTCAAGAAATTGAGTCCTAGTATGCTTGGCTGCTCCTTTCTGCTGTATAGTAAACTTCAGAAGAGCATGATCACTCGCACCTAATGATCCTTCCACTTCTACCCCACTAACCAGGTCATCAACATTGGTTAGGACCAGATCTAAAATGGCTGTTCCTCTTGTTGCTTCTCCCACTTTCTGGACAATGAAGTTGTCTGCAAGGCCAGTGAGGAATCTGTTTGACCTTATGCTCTTGGCTGAGTTTGACATCCAACAAATATCCGGGTAATTGAAGTCCCCCATTACTACTATCTCCCTTCCTTTTGCATGCTTGGCCATCTGTTCCAGGAAGGCATCATCTATGTCCTCCGTTTGGGTCTCTGTTATTCTTCTCTCCCTTAATTTTGACCCAAATGCTCTCACTTTGGCTTTGAGGATCTAAATCTTGGATCTCTTCACAGGTATACACATCCCTGACATATAACGCCACTCCTCCTCCTTTCTTGTCTGGTCTGTTTCTCTGAAATAGATTGTATCCCCCCATTATTACATTCCAATCGTGGGACTTATCCCACCAGGTTTCAGTGATGCCTATTATGTCATATTTAGTTTGCTGTACTAAGAGCTCAAGCTCATCTTGTTTATTTCCCATGCTTTGCGCATTAGTGTACAGACATTGAAGTCCATTAATCATTCCCCCGTGTCTCTTATTTAAGGATTTTTTCCTCCCACCACTAGGTCCGCGTGCTGTTTGCTCCATTTGGTCTATGACATTTGGATGATCATCTTCATTAATTGATAGACTCCTACCTTCAGGAGCACTGTCTCCCTCCCCCACATTAGTCAGTTTAAAGCCCTCCTGATGAGGTTTCTGAGATTTTTGGCAAAAACATTTCTCCCAACCGTTGTGAGGTGCAGCCCATCACTTGCCAGAAGTCCATCTTCAAGAAACTGCAGTCCGTGATCTAAGAATCCAAACCGTTCCTGTTTACACCATTTGGGAAGCCAGCTGTTCACTTCCACTATTATTTTCCCCTCTCTCCCTGGGCCACGTCGTTCAACTGGGAGGACAGATGACATGACAATTTGTGCATTTAGTTGCTTCAATTTCCTGCCGAGAGCCTCGTAGTCTCTTTTGATCTTCTGGAGGCTATTGCTTGCAGTGTCATTGGTTCCCACATGAACCAAGAGGAAGGGGTATTTGTCAGTGGGTTTTATGATTCCTTGCAGTCGTTCAGTTACATCTTGGATCTTAGCCCCGGGGAGACAGCACACTTCCCGAGACATCTTGTCAGGCCCACAGATCACTGCTTCTGTTCCCCTCAGTAGGGAATCCCCTATCACCACTACACGCCTCCTCTTGGGTTTGGTCGGGGTTCTTCCGTGCACTGTCCGTTCCAAGGTCGCCTGCACATTCCCTGAGGACTGACTTTGCTGCTCGTCTTCATTTACCTGATCGACTGTAATGAGGGAGAGATCCTCAAATGGAGTCTGCTCTTCGTCTTCCATGCTAGGGGAGAGGACCTCAAAGCGATTGTGTATTTCTAAACAATCAGAGTGAACCCTGGGCCTCCTACTTCTTTGAGTCACGTTTCTCCAAATATCTGGCTCCTGTGTTGGTGAACTAGACTCCTTCTCAGGGGAGTCCCCTGTCTCCTCCTTGGTGGGGACGGTGTGCTCTTGCTTCCAAGAAGAGCTCCAGCTCTCTAATTCTTTGGATCGTAGCTACTCCAGTTCCTCCAGTTGCTGGACTTTGTCTTCTAAGAGGGCAATCAACATCCAGTTGCTGCAGGTAAAGCTGCCTGCAACCTTTGGCAAGATGGCAAACATTGCGCAGGAATCGCAGGTGACTGCAGCTGTTCCCTCCCCTTCCATCTTGAGATCGTGTCGTTGGGGGTGGCTACAGAGGTCCTCCATCGTAAAAAGCTTGGAGACAGGACAAATAACTTCCTCCACAAAAAAAAGAACCCTAGGTCTCCCCCAACAAACGTTTGAGACTAGCTCCCCTAAATCTAAAAGATGGATGTAATTGCGCACGCCGCTAGGTGCGCGCCGCTGCCCTGCAAACTCTGATAAGCTCCTCCCACAGCTAATCCCCTGCCTCAACAGAAACCCTGCCCCCTCTGACCTTTACACAGGGAAAACAGCTAATCAGCCACAAAGAAACACACACACACACACACACACACACACACAAGAAAACCCTTTTTGCTCCTTCTTCAACTGCTGCCCTGCAAACTCTGATAAGCTCCTCCCACAGCTAATCCCCTGCCTCAACAGAAACCCTGCCCCCTCTGACCTTTACACAGTTGTCAGGGGTTCAGGAGCAGAGACGCAGAGAAGGGAGGAAGCAGAGAGCGAGGGGGAGGAATCCGAAGGGAAAATGAGTGATGATGACGACCCGAGATCTCCAAGCCTAAGCAGTGAGTCAGAGGACTCCCAAAAGGGAGCCCCAGTGAGCAGAGCAAGGGGGGGATCCGGGGGGACACCCCAGGAGGAAGGGAACAGAGGGGACTCAGAGAGTAGCAGCTGGAAGTCGGGACCCACGCTCATAACTGAGAGCGGCAGCAGCTGGAAGTCGGGACCCACGCTCAAGACTGAGAGCAGCAGGGCGGAAGGTAGCCAGGCATCGGGTTCCGGAGGCTGTCAGCAGGAGGGAGGGCACGAGTCAGGGGTGGTCACGCCCTCCTCAGAGAGCGAGGCAACGGTTAAGAGGAAGGCAGGGAGTTGGGCGCGCGCGCCAAGTTCAAATGCAGAGGAAGCTGGCGCAGCAAGCAGCCCGGAGAGGGAGCCGGGTCCCAAAGCCCGCCGAAAGGAGGAGGAAGGAAGTGGGGGGTCTTCAGCGTCAGAGGAGTCTAGGAGGGAGGAGACTAGGAGGAGCAGTGGGACCCAGAGACGCAGGGAGAGGCGTAGGAGGTGGAGCAAGGCTAGGGTATTAAGCTGGTGCGCAGGGGGCGGGGAGTCAGACGAGACTTCGTCGACCTAGGATGGAAGGTGTAGAGCTGCACGCTGCAGTTCGGAAATGAAACTTGTAACTCAATAAAGACTCTTATAAAACGAACGTTGGCGAGCGTGGTCCTGTGTGAGCTGGGACCTGGTGGCAGCTCTGACAACAGTGAAAACAGCTAATCAGCCACAAAGAAACACACACACACACAAGAAAACCCTTTTTGCTCCTTCCTTCCACTTCTAAATTTGTAATTGTGTTTAGTTTTTGTCTTTTTTTTCATTTGCCAAGCCAACAGTTTCCCACATTTATTAGCCGACTCAAATGTCTTTTGTCTCATTTGTTTAATTTTCCATTCAATCTCTTGGTTCATCATTTTCATAAATTGCACTTGATATAACTTTATTTCTCTCAAAATCTCCTGCGACTTGGGTTTTGCTCTCATTTTTTTTTCACCTTCCTTTATTTTTTCCAAAATTTTATCTTTCTTCTCATTCTGAATTCTCTTTTTTAGTACGTTCTGTTGTATCAAGAACCCTCTCATAACAGCCTTGCTAGCGTCCCAGATTACTCTTTTTTCCACATTGGTGTTCATGTTTATCTCAAAGTAGTCTCTCAAGGTTTTTTGGGCCTTCTTTAACACTTCTTCATCTCTAAATAAGGTGTCATTCATCCTCCATCTGAAGGAACCAGTTGGTATTAGTTTCATTTCCATCTTGACAGTGTTATGGTCGGAGCAGGTTTTTGGGCAGATTTCCACTTTTCTAGTCTTTGGTGCCATTCCTCTAGTTCAGTGTTTCCCAACCGGTGTTCCGCGGCACACTAGTGTGCCGCAAGACGTTGCCTGGTGTGCCGTGGGAGGGAGGTGGGCGAGTCGGGCGGCGAGAGGCGGGGCGGCGGCGGCGAGGAGAGGCCGCCCAGCGCGGGGTTCTCGCCGTCTGCCTGCCTGGCTGCCTGCGTGGCGCTGACGTCACGGGGCTGTAACGTGTCCCACATAGGCACACGCGGGGCGGCGAGCGAGCTCCCTCCCACATCCCATCGCCGCTCGCTTCGGCCGGCCTACTGGGCTGTCGCAGGCGGAAGGCCTGCGCATGCGCGAGGTTTTCGCGCCTTCGGGATTCCCTTCATGCCTTCCTCCTCCCGGGTCCTTGAGAGCGCGGGAAGCGGCAGCGCGAGACCGTTGAGCCTGGTAGGTATTGCGCTTGCCAAGGCAGTCATTTGGGAAATGAAAACTTGCAAAGCAAGCAACCAGTTCAATCTGAAGTACGTGTATGCTTAATATCCTGTATCTGAAACCTGTTCTGCCCCCTCCCCCACACTTGGTGCCATTTTCATCTACACATGCAGCAGAGTAAGTTGACCCAGAATAGTACCAATTCAGATGGCAGATGGGAGAATGACAGTGCTGAATGCTTTCCCATGTAGAACAGTCCCTGCAAATAAAAACCTAGCATATTTGGAAGAGGGATGCTAGCCTAACCATTACCTTCTATGCTGTTACTACTTTTTATTTTTTTTTACATAAGTAAAAAGTGACCTTTCCCCATCTGGCATGGTGGTGTGCCTCAAGATTTTTTTCATGAAACAAGTGTGCCTTTGCCCAAAAAAGGTTGGGAAACACTGCTCTAGTTATCCATATTTGGTCAATTCTAGTCCATGTCATTTTGACTTCAGAAAAGAAGGTTCCCTCCTTAGCCAAGGGGTTCTTTGTTCTCCAAATATCATCTAAATCCAAGTTGTCTGTCATCTCAAAAAAGTTTTCGGTAGCCTACCATCCTTGGTGACTACCTGTCTTTGTGCCTTGTCCATATGTGTAGATACCACTCCATTCATGTCTCCCAGCAAAATTACACTGTAATCCAAATAGTCCATCAGGATCTCATGCAACTTTTTTAAAAAATCAGATTTCCCCTCATTTGGTGCGTAAACACCTACTATCAAAATTTTTTCTTCCTGTATTTGAATTTCAACTGCCACAAATCTTCCTTGGTCATCTTTAAAGATAAATTTCGGTTGTGATCTCTCTTTTGCATAAATCACAACTCCTCTTTTTTTTACCTTGTCCGATGAGATAAACTCCTGACCAAGTCTTTTATTAATCAATAGTTTCCTGTGTAGCCTTGTTATATGTGTTTCTTGTAAACAAATCAGATCCAATTGTTCCTGTCAGGGCCTCAGGGACAGAGGCACAGGGGAGAGAGGAGATGGAGAGCGAAGGGGAAGAATCGGAGGGCAGCGTAGGGGGGTATAGCAGTGACCCGAGAGATTCCATGAGCTCCTCCAGCGAATCAGAAGATTCCCAGAAGGAGGCGCCGATGGCCAGGGCAAGGGGGGCCAGCGGGGACTCCCAAAGCAGCAGCTGGAGATCAGGGCCAGCTTCCCCACCAGAGCGTAGTGGGGGGAGGAGTCCCAGGTGTCAGGGCCAGCGTCTCCTCCAGCAGGGAGAGAAGATGAGTCGGGACTGACCACGCCTCTATCGGAGAGTGGGGGAACGGAGGGGAGGTCAAGTCCAGCTAGCCTCCCCGAAGGGGGAAGCAGTGACAGGAGCAGTGTAACGGTCAGGAGGAAGGTTGCCGGCTGGGCGCGCACGCCAAGTTCAAATGTACAGGCGCGCGGGACAGCAGAAAACCCGGAGGGGGAACCAGGTCCTAAAGCCCGCCGGAGGGAGGGGGAAGACTCAGGGGACTCAGCGTCAGAAGAGTCTAGAAGGGGCGAGACTCCAGCTGACAGGAGGACCCAGAGGCGCAAAGAGCAAAGGAAGAGGTGGAGCAAGGCTAGAGTCTTAAACTGGTACCGCCAGGATCCGAGATTTGGGAGAAGAAGCAATGGAGGAGGACTGGAAAAAGTTTAAGGACTATTTGCAAAAGTTCTACAAATTATATGAATTATAAGAACTCGCACGATTTGGAGAAAACAGCTCCAGCAATGAGAGTGGAGGACATTGAAACTAAATAATAAATTAATGAAAGGATTAAATGTTTAAAGGTTGGAAATGTTATTATATTGGTTGATTAAAGTAATTAGGCAATAAGTAATTTAAACTAAAACGTAAGCTTTGAAGGTACAAAAGAAACGCATGAAACAAGGTTATAATTTGCTGAAATTTTTATTGTTAAGAATGCATTGCGGGGGAGATGTGGGGAAGTCCGATAATAGACTGGAACAAGCTTGAAATAATCAATCTTTCTTTTTTCCTCTTTCTTTTTTCTGTAAATGGATACTTTTCTGTGTAAATTGATGAATAGTTTTTATCTGGGAAAAAAGCAATAAAAATATATTTTTTAAAAAATAGAGTCTTAAACTGGTGTCTGGGGGGAGGAGACTCAGACGGAGCTTCAGCGGTCTAGTGTTTCAGACGTAGAGCTGCACGCCGCGGCTGTAAAAACGAAAATGAACTTCAATAAAGACTTTTATATATAACAACGAACTGGCATTGGTCCTTTGTGAGCTGGGACCTAGGACAGCTCTGACAGTTCCTTTCTTAATAAATGAAACACAGATCTCCTTTTCTGAGGGGAGTTCAAACAGTTACAATTCCAACTTAATAGTTGCAGAGCCATGATGTAGTTACTTTACTTCTCCTCCAACTGCACCCAGTGCCAGGGACGCGGACTTATAAAAAATATTGGGGGGGCCCGGGAAAGCTCGTGAAATGTAAATAAGCTCATGAATATGCAAATAAGCTCATGAATATGCAAATAAAGTGGCATCGCCCCCTCGTGAGCGAATAGGGGAGAGCGTGCTGCTGCCTATTAATCAGCTCCGGAACAGCTGATAGGCGGGAAACCTGGGGCTAGAGGCTGGAGCCCCCGCCCCCGGGGATTCCCTAATCTCGCGGGGGACGGCCGGGGCTCTCTGGCTAGGGCGCGCGGCTGGCTGGCTGGCGAGGGAGCAGGTGGGGAGGAGGCGGGGGACGGCGGCGGCGCCCGAGATTATTGGGGGGGCTGAGCCCCCCCAAAATTTTTTTTGAGGGGGCTCAAGCCCCCTCAAGCCCCATGGAGTCGGCGCCTATGCCCAGTGCCTGTTCCTGTTCTGTTGGTGGTATTACCTTCTTCAAGCGGTCTTTTAATTCAGGAGGTAGATCTGGTATATCCAAAGTTTCACTTACAAGTGCTCTTAACTCTCCTTCAGCTTTCTTCTGCAAGTCTTCTCCGTGGTCTCTCCAAAATTTAAGTTTGTCGTCCTCTGATCTTATTTTTATCTTCTTGCCTTTGTACCTAAAAGGCAGGCCTTGGGGGAATTCCCACCTAAAAAAGATTCCGTTACTTCTCAATAGTGCAGTCAAATCTCTGTAATTGGACCTAAGGTCCAAAAGATGTTTTGGAATATCCTTAAATATTTCCACTCTTGACTGATGTATTATCAAAGTCTTCTGGAAATGCAGACTCAAGATTTTGTCTCTCTCCTCTTTTGTTCGGAGGGTAATCAAACAGTCTCTCACTCTGTTCTTTCTCCCTCCTTGTCCAAGTCTAAAAGCACTCACTATCTTGAAGCTGTCCTTCTCCAAATCTGAATTCCAGAAGTCTGCAAATTCCTGTGTAAGAAATTCAATCAAATTATTTTTCTCCAATTCAGGAACCGCCCTGACCCTTAAATTTACTTGTTTCTCCCTCAGCTCAATCATAGACAATATTGATCTGTGGTCTTGTAGTTGTTTGTGTATCGGTGGTATCTTTTCTTCTACAACGGTGGCTGTAGTGGTTGCAAATTCTTTTGCCTCATCAGCTGTCTTTCGTATCAAAGTTGATTCCTGTAGTAATTTCTGAATAGTCTCAGTATTAGTGTTTACCTTCTGACCCAAATTATTAATGCTTGTAGTATTTTGATTGATACTTGTGGTGTTTTGGTCAATTTTACTCGATGCCTCGGCTACTTGTTTACTTATTTTATCCAAAGATTCATTTATTTTACTAAGTGCCTGGGTCAGGGCATCCTCAGCAGCCATACCTTTAGGTTTAGATTGTGCCAATGGGGTAGTTATTGGCAAGCCAGCAGGGCCGGATGTCGAAGCTCTCCTTTGCAGCCCACCGTCTGTACGAAGTACTCTGCCAGACCTGGTTGCTTGAAGGGACTCTGACTTGTCTTTCCCATCTGCCATAACCCTCCAGATAAAAGTCAAGGCCAGTCACACACTCAAAGTCAGAGTCAGAGTCTGTCAAGGCCGGTCACACACTCAGAGTTAGAGTTTGTTTTGAAATGGAAAATTCCCCTTAGTCCAGCTGCAGTTGCAACAATTTCAAAGTTCCTCTAGGGGGACACAGTAGCAGCATCAGTCAATAATGTCTTAAAGTAACT
This sequence comes from Podarcis vaucheri, assembly GCF_965113315.1. Lineage (NCBI taxonomy): Eukaryota > Metazoa > Chordata > Lepidosauria > Squamata > Lacertidae > Podarcis > Podarcis vaucheri. The sequence continues at coordinate 106,407,777 of NC_138764.1, forward strand.
TACTTTTCCCTTTCATCCCCCAGTCTCAAAAGGACAACAGTTTCTATTTCCATTTATTTCCTGATACTTTGAAATCAGGAGAAATCAGTCAGTTAAACTGTGTCTTAATTGTATCCTCAGACGCAGAGTTAACTGTCAAAAAAGAAAGTACTTTCAGCAACAGCACGTTTCCCAATACGGCATTTTTACTGTTCATTAGGAGCCGGTCTCAGGGATTTGAGCAGTGGATTTTAACTGCTCTTGCACTCTCTTTTAGCAGGGAAATACCGTTCAAATCCTTCCCCCCCCCTCCTCCCCTGCATCAAAGGGGGGAAATTGCTTGTTTGATGTTCGGATTATAATCCTTAGGAACGTCCTTTGAGGTTTCCGCTTACAAGTTCATTGCTTTACTCCATTTACAAGAACGGAAGGCAGACTTCCTTTTTATACCTTTCCGCATTCGGTGCCAAATCTTTTATACAGTTCCTTTAATTCCGGAATTGACCTACTCACAGATCGTTGTTTTAATGCCAAATTTTCAGGAAGAAGGCAGCGCTCTCCGGCAACGGCTATGCGGCTTCACTCCACGGAAGAAGCAGACGACTCACAGCACAGCGCCACTTCCCCGCTCCGCTCCGGAGCCCAAAACTGGACTCCTTCGCCGATTGGGGGGGCGCAAAAGGTGCCCACCGAGTCCCACGGTCACAGGTTTCACCCGCCTGTGATTTTTAACGGGTACCCGCTGCGCCGTAGCGGTATAGACCCAATTTCCGCAGAGCCAGTCCCCTCCAAGTTAGAGGGAATCAGCCATTTTCCGATGGCGCCACCCTGAAAGTCGATCCACTCAGGCTAATGCATTTTAGCTAATGGATCTTGGAAGAAGGAATTTGGGAGGCTTGGGGCCCGGTTCAGGTGATTGCACAGTCAGGTTTGGATAACCTGTTCCTTCACTCTGTTTGAAACAGGGTTGCCATATTTCAAACAGTGAAAATCCAGGTTTTTGGGGGTGAGCAAAGTTGTTAAACATTTTTGAGCAAGATTGCATTATTTTTTAAAAAAACATATAAATAATGCACGGACAGCTTATGCCAGATTTTCATGGGTATTTGGCCTATTTCCGCCCAGATGCTGCTGACAAATGAGGAAGTATGGCAACCCTGAGATCAGTTGCTGGCACCACACTGATCTGAGCCAGAGTCTCTCTTCAGGCTGTTAGGCAGGACTGAGAGAGAAGAAGGCAGCTCAGCATCACCCACCTCACAACCATATGTGGGGAAGGGGGAAGAACCAGGAGTTCTGGTCACCCTTTCTGTCCATCATTGCAGGGCGGTTCTGCGCACCCAGATGGTGCCACCTTCTGCCCTGTTCCTTTCAAAAGAGGAAGGTGGGCAAGTAAACAGGCAGTGCAGGGACACGCTCCAAGAGAGAATCTACAAAGGACCTGGATCTGAGAAGTAACACATGAGACACACACATTTTGCCCACCAAACCCTGCTTGGTGAGATGGTCAGATATTTGGGAAGTAGGGACCATAGAACTCAAGAGGTGTGGCTTTGCCCTTCACCCAGAGCATTTCCCCTCCTAACTCTGGCCCATTGCGAAGCTGTCCTCTGGTTGTATGTGTGATCTGTTGGGTTTCCACAGCCCTCAGCCAGAGGCTCTTCCTCCCTCCCTCCTGTCAACACCCTTTTGGAAAGATATAAGAACAAGACTCAAGAACAAGACACTCTGGTATGCAGGCACTGGGATCATTTTATTGCAGGCAGGGAAGGATGCTGGATCGGGCCCATTGGGTCAAGAGGGAACTGGGTTTATCGTTGCCTTCACTCCTTGGGTGCTGGGTGCACCTCTCCAAAACTGTAGAAGTTGCAGGGATTTCAGGCTGCGCATCACTGTCATCAACTTTCTGCAGGGATAAAAGAGTGTTGAGGCATCCAAGAACCCTAGAGAGATTGGTGCTCATCACCCTAGCTAAGCAGACGACAAGGGTTTCCCTTACCTGGAGATGCCCAGATGGAGCCTGGGACCAAGGTGCTCATTGACAGAGCTATGGCCCCATCCCCCTGTTCCCATGTCATGATTACGGAACATCTCTTAGCTGTCAGTTCAGAGGCAATGGGCATCTCTCCTCAAGCAACACTGCACTTGAGCAATGTACCGGTAAGTAAACCCCCTTTTTCATTCACCTTACTAAAAATGCTTGGTTCATTCTCCACAACAGGGGTGAAGAGGTATTTCTGCTTCTCTTGCTCTTTCTCTTTCTCCTTCTTTCTCTCCAGATATATAAAGGCTACCAGATATTTTGATCTATGAGACTCCAAAATCTCCCACAAACCACAGACAGAGTCTCTATCCCACTGCACCCCACCCTCCACCAAATTCAAAGCCATCTCACCTTAGACAGGTGTGATGGCCTGGGAGTCCGATTCAGAGGCTGAACCGGAGGAATCCCAGCCTGCACAGGAGTCCCCGCCTCCAGGGCCGGCTGAACTGGTGCAGGGCCTTGATTCTGAGGCGCCTGCACCTGTGCTGGATCCTCAGGAGCAGACACCAGATGAATCCACTCTGGCTCCGGAGGGGATTGAGGACACATTGCCTACAGGTGCGCCTCTCCCAGCCCTGTCAGGGGAAGGTGAGTCTCCCCCTGGGTCCAGTAACCCTCCAGCCTCTCCTGAGCTGCAGAGGCTCAGGGCAGAGAGGCAGAGGGAACTGGTTTCTCCCAGGAGGAGTGCTTGCCTTAAGGCCAGGAGAGGCGGGTCTCCTGGGGGCCGGGACCGCCCCTGGCCTCAGAGAAGATAAAGGCCAGTCAGCCCGGTCCCAGGTTGCGGGAGCAACGTTGTTGAAGAGCTGTTTCGGCCAGCACCCAGACCTGCACCTTCAGAGTTCCTGTCCTTGCGCGGCTCCTCGCTTCGGACCCCGCTCCGCCCTTGGAGGACAATCTACAGACCCTTGACCCATGACCCTGACCTCGCCTCCTGGTAACCTTTCCCCCGGGATCAGCACAACAGGATTATGGCAATCTCGTGGGCAACTGCCGCAGAACTTTTGAACACCGGGGGCAGGACCAGTCATCTCTACATCTCTACACCGTGCAATGCAGATTCCCACACCTGGATCCTGGGGGCATCGTCCAGGCTTCTCTGCAAAAGAGCAAAGCCCTCAGTGGCTGAGAGATGCCTTTTGGCCAGAGAGACCCTCCCTGTGGCATTGCAGTGCAGTTCTCTTGTATCTGGAACCCAGAGGATCCCAGAAATCCTCAAGTGGGTTCCAGAAATCCACACTTTGCAATGCAGATTCCCACACCTCGATTCGGAGGGTATTGTTCAGGCTTCTCTGCAAAAGAGCAAAACCCTCAGTGACTCTTGGGCTCCCTTTCCAACCTGAAAGTTCTAGTCAACTGATGGTCTAGGCAGCAGACAAAGCCTGTCCATCATTATGTGGGATGTAAACATAGGAGCAGTCAATGACAACATTCCTAGAGTGTACATGTTACAACATGGGGAGGGATGTCTGTCCAGCAAGCAGGTAAACTTCCTGGGGACGGACTTCCTCCGCATGTGACCAGAGGTGGGTGTGGCCTCACCTGTGCAGGTAATGACAAAAGCACAGGGCAGGCAGCCATCTCTCTCTCTCTGCCATCACCTTTCGAAGAAGCAGGATGCCCTCTTGGCTCTCAGCCAAGAGAGGAGAGGGCTATCTTCCTATAAGATAGATTCTAAAGTGTATGTAACCTTTTTAAGCCTGTCTGCCGTCTGGGATCATATTGTGAACAGATCGTGAGTAAACTCTTTTATACTTTTATAAAGACTGTGTTGTGTCTTGTATTTTAAGAGGGAACAAAGGGGAAATTACCAGAGTAATTATTATAGAGGTTCTAGCGAACCTGTGCACACGTTACCGTTGCGTACTTAAAGGGGAATGTCTATAAACTCTGCTGATATTTTGGGAACTTGTTAGCACAAGTTGGACAAGGATATAATTAGTCAATATATCCTGTCCTGCACCCCAGAACATTCCCACAAAGGGTTATGGGCCCAGTATTGCATATTTCTGCGTATTTTTGAAGGATTGCATTGGAGTTGAGTAGTATTTTTCTGAGTTAACTTCCTGGTAAGCACATGGTCCTTTGTTCCATTGTGCAGTGGGGATTAAGCAACCCCCCCTTCCCTCAGAGTTCACAGTGACCCAAGGCAGTGAAGAATTGTTTTGTATTTTGAGATTTTTGAGATTTTTTATTTTAAAATTTTGAGAAATTTTTGAAATTTTGAAGAATTTTCAAATTTTGAATTTTAAGATGGCTAGAGCAGCTTTTGATAGTGATGCAAAGCTAGGAATGCCTGTGCTGAATGAGTACAATTTCATGCACTGGAAGCAGCGCTTGATAGCATGTTTAGATTATAAGCATATTTTGGAAGCTTTAAAGCCTCAGCCTACAGGATCGTCTGAGGAAGATTTAGCCAAGATAAGTGCTTGGAAACGGATGAACAGCGAAGCTAGACACATAATTCTGAGTGGACTTCGTGATGAGCAGCTATCATTAATAAATAGTACAGATGATGCATCTCAAATCTTAAGAGATATTGAGCGCGTATGTCAGGGCTGCTACCCAGTCCCAGCTCACATAGGACCACGCTAGCCAGCGTTCACGTTATAAGAGTCTTTATTGGTTTACAGGTTCCATTTCCGAACTGCAATGTGCAGCCCTACGTCTTCTACGTTAGACCGGCGAAGACCCGTCTGAGTCTCCGCCTCTTGCACACCAGCTTAATACCCTAGCCTTGCTCCACCTCCTGCGTCTTTCCTTCCGTCTCTGTGTCCTTCTGCCCCCCGGGGTCTCCTCCTTCCTACTCTCTTCTGACGCTGACCCCCCTGACCCTTCCGCCTCTTTGCGGCGGGCTTTGGGACCTGGCTCACTCTCCGGGCTGCTTACTGCGCCAGCTTCCGCTGCATTTGAACTTGGCGCGCGCGCCCAACCCTCTACCTTCCTCTTGACCGTTTCCTCGCTCCCTGATGTGGGCGTGACTACTCCTGACTCATGCCCTCCCTCCTGCTGAAAGCCTCCGGAACCTGATGCCTGGTCCCCTTTCTCCCCGCTGCTCCCAGCTGGGCACGTTGGTCCCGATTTCCAGCTGCTGCTCTCTGATTCCTCTCTGGCCCCTTCTTCCTGGGGTGTCCCCCTTCTTTCCCCCCTTGCTCTGACCGCTGGCGCTCCCTTCTGGGAATCCTCGGACTCACTGGACAGGCTCGGGGATCTCGGGTCGTCATCCCCACTCATCCTTCCTTCATATTCCTCCCCCTCGCTCTCTGTCTCCTCCCTTTTCTGCGTCTCTGCTCCTGAACCCCTGACATCCATCCCCCCCTCGAAGCCCCCCCTTCCCCCCTCCCCGCTTTCAGGTGTGGGTGCTGGGTGCTCCATCGTCACGGGAGTGAATGCCGGATACAGTTCGCTCCCCGTGGCTGGCCGCCAACTGAAGACCTCCGATTCTTCCTCCTCGTGTTCGTCGACGTTGACCTGTTCCGCTTCCATTTCTGTGCCGCCGTGCTCGAACCCAAAATCCTCTCCGAACACGTCCATGTCAGTCTCTGCGTCGGTCTCTTTTGCGTCCGTCGCTCGACTTGTCATCCTCAGCCACTTCTGGCGCCACTGCTCCTCCGGTCGATCGTCCCACCAATACGAGGTGTCCATTGCCGAACCCGCTGGTGACCCTTCCGGGGAACGTGTGTCCAGTGCGGGTTCCCCGTCCGAGTCGAATCCATGGAACGTGCTGGAGGACAGTGTGGGCGTGAACAGCCAGTCGTTGAAGAAACCTGCTGGCATGGGTCTGTGTGGGAAAAGGGCATGAAACTCGTCCTTGAGCAGGGGTTCCTCAAAAGCGTAGTCTTGCACCCAGCTATTAGCACTGGCCCGGGTGCCCTCTCTGGCTAGGAGGTATTCTACTCCCTCTTCCCCCCATCTGGAGTCCAAAATCTCCGTGACTTCGTTGATGGGGTCCTGCGGTGGCAACCCCCCCCCATCTCTGTCCTCTCCCGGAACGGACTCGGTGCCGTTCCTGGCTCCTGGAATCTGTGAGGTGCCCTGTAGGGAGTGAGCACCAACCTGTGGAACACCGGATGCATTCTGGAACCCTCCGGCAGCGCCAGCCTGAAAGCTACCGGGTTGATCTGTGCTTCGACTTGGTAGGGACCGAGTTGCTTGTGCCCCAACTTCTTCTTGGCTAACGATCTGGTCGGCACTGCGTGGGCTGCCAACCAGACCCAGTCTCCCACTCGTATCTCTTCGCCAACCCGCCTGTGCTTGTCAGCTTGCACCTTGTATGCGTGCTTAGCTAGCTCCAGCTGCCGTCGGAGTTGATCGTGGACCTCCTGCAACTCCGACGCGAAAGCGTCCGCCGTCTGCGGTTCCCCTTCCTCCACTCTCTCCAGTCCCGGGAAGGTTCTGGGATGCCTCCCATTGTTGCCGAAGAACGGCGTCACCCCTGTGGACACATGCTTCGTGTTGTTGTAGGCGAACTCGGTGAGCGGCAGGTAATCCACCCACGTCGCAGGCTCTTGATTGGCATAGCATCTCAAGTACTGCTGCATGATGGCATTGACTCTCTCCGCTTGCCCGTTGGTCTGCGGGTGTCTTGCTGATGCCAGGTTGATCTTGACGTTTAGAAAACCCATCAGCTTCTGCCAGAAATTCGAGATGAACTGGCGTCCGCAGTCGGACAGTATAGACCGCGGCAGACCGTGCACTTTGAACACATGATCTATGAACAGTTTGGCGGTTTGTTCCGCCGTGGCCACCTTCGCACACGGGATGAAATGTGCCATCTTGGTGAACAAGTCCACCACCACTAGTACAGCTGTCTTGCCTCTCGAGCTGGGTAGATCCGTGACAAAGTCCAGGGCCACCCTCTCCCACGGTTCAAACGGCGTTTGCAGTGGTTCCAGCAGTCCCGCCGGCGGTTTGTGCACCGTCTTGGCCCTCTGGCAGGTGTCGCACCTCGCGACGTAGTCCGCGACCTCCCCTCTCAGTCCGGGCCACCAGAAATCCCTTGCGACCAATTCCACCGTCTTTTCTGTGCCAAAGTGTCCAGCCGTGGGTGCGTCATGCAACTGTTGCAGTACTTTGGCGCGAAGTTCGTCTCCCGGCACGTAGACAGCCCCTTTACGTATGAGCAAGCCGTCTCGTATCTGGAACTCGTCGCTCCTCCCCGTGCCCCTGTGCACCTCGGCCATCTTCGCTTGCGCGAATGAGTCGTCCTGCAACGCACGCCGCACCGCATCTAGGTCTACTGTAGCCGAAGCGCACGCCCACACTGCTGGCGCGAAGATGTGCATGGCCGCCGCTGGCGTCACCTCTTCGAGGTATTGCGGTTTTCGGGACAGTGCATCCACCATGACGTTGGTTTCGCCTGGGACGTACTCTATTCGGAAATCGAAGTCCGCAAAGAACTCTGCCCAACGTATCTGCCTCTGGTTCAGGAACTGCGCCGTGCGCCAGTGCTCCAAATTCTTGTGGTCTGTGCAGACTTGCACTGTGTGCTTGGCGCCAATCAGGAAATGCCTCCACGCCTTGAACGCTGCATGAATTGCCAGCAACTCCCTGTCCCAGATGGTGTAGTTCTGCTCCGACTTGCTGAGCTTCCTGGAGTAGAACGCTCCCGGCCTCCAGACCCCCTGCGGGTCTCGCTGCAGCAGGACAGCTCCCACGGCTCTATCGGACGCGTCCATCTCTACCCGCATCGGTCTGCTGGGGTCGATATGCAGCAGTTGCTCCTCCGACGCGAAGAGACGCTTGAGTGCTTGAAAGGACTGCTCCGCCTGCTCCGTCCAGATGAACTTCTTTTTCTTGGAGCTGAGCGTGTCCGTAATGGCCGCCGTCTGCATCGCGAACCCCTTGATAAATTTGCGATAGAAGTTGGCAAAGCCCACAAACCGCTGGACCTCCTTCCGGTTGCGCGGGCTCTTCCAATCCAATACCGCGCGAACCTTGGCGCTGTCCATGGCTAGCCCCTTGTCCGACAACTTGTATCCCAGGAAATCCACCTCCGTCGTGTTGAACTGGCACTTCTCCAGCTTGGCGTACAGTCTATGCTGCTGCAGCCTACTCAGCACCTCCCGAACGTCTTGGTCGTGTGCCTGCTGCGATTCAGAAAATATCAGGATGTCATCCAGGAAGCAGACGCACTTCTTGTAGAGGAGCCCCGCCAACACGTGATGCATGAACGCTTGAAAACAGTGGGAGCCATTTTGCAATCCAAACGGCATAACTCTGTATTCGTAGGTGCCCAGTGGCGTGAACATGGCTGTCTTCCACTCATTGCCTTCCCGCATGCGAATGAGGTTGTACGCCCCTCTCAGGTCCAACTTGGTGAACACGCGTCCCTTGCGCACCGTCGCTAGGAGGTCGTCAATCCTGGGCATGGGGAAATCAGAGGGCTTGGTCATCTTGTTCAAGAGGCGAAAATCAACCACAAGTCTTTTTTGGGGCGTGTCTTTCTTCTTCACGAAGAAAACAGGACTGCCCCCCACTGCCTTGGACTCCCGGATGAAACCGCGCTCCAAATTGTGATCTATGAACTGCTTGAGTTCCTGTAGTTCGTCCTCAGACATGGAATACAGCTTCCCTTTCGGCAGCGTCGCCCCTGGTAGGAGGTCAATCTTGCAGTCATACGGCCGGTGAGGGGGTAGCTTGTCCGCCTCCTTCTCGCAGAAAACCTCCAGAAAGTCTGCGTATTTGTGGGGGACCGCTTGCAACGTTCCCAACTGCAGCTGTGATTCCTCCTCCTCTCCCTCCTGTCTTGGCAGGATGCAGTGTTCCGCACAATAAGAAGAACCGAAGATCAGCTGTCGCTGGTACCAAGCCAGCGTCGGACTGTGCCTGTCCAGCCAACTCATGCCCAAAACAATGGGCGTGTCTGACAGTCGGGTGACATTAAAACTGATGACTTCCCTGTGGTTACCAAGTCGCATCACCATTGGCGGTGTCTGCTTCACCACCTGCCCCCCCAGCAACTCTCTGCCATCCACTGTGACGACTTGCAGGGGCAGAGTGGCAGGCAGTAGCTGTATAGCGTGCTGCTCCACAAAATCTTGCGCTATGAAGTCTGCATTACTTCCAGAGTCTACAGAAAGTGGCACGTCTACTGTGATGCCATTGGGTAGCTGGAGTGATGCGGTGAGCTGCACTACTGGTTTGGGTGGGAGGGGGTCTGTGGGTTGCAAGATCTCTGGGGACTGCTTCACTGATTCGTCTGGCTGGGCCCCAGTGCCTCTGTCTCCAGCCAGACGTCGTCGTTTCCCTGCTGGGGTTCACTGTGCTGTGTAGCTGCCTTCACCGTTGCGGAGGCTGCAGTGTGCTTGGAGTTCCTCTGGGGACACTCTTTCGCCATGTGTTGAGGGCTTTCGCAGACGTAGCACTTCCGGTTCCCTCTAGGAGGCTTAGTTTTGACTGCTCCCGGTGCTGGGGCTCTGGTAGCTGACTGAGCCCTGGCACCTCCCACCTCCATAGGTTCCACCCCCCCTCCTGGCGGAGGTGTGGATTGCGCACGCGCTGCTTCCCTGGGAACGAAGGAGAAACTTCTCGCTGCTTCGCGCCCTCCACGTCCTTCGTCTCTGCACCATGGGCGTTCCTCCAGTCTCACCCCCACAGTCAGTGCCCTTTGGACCACCTCCTGCGTGCTCCGGGGCCTCTCCCCCCTCGCAATTTCGTCTTTAACTGCACTGCTCAGCCCTTCCCAGAACAGATCTCGAACTGGAGGTGAATCTCTGTCCCATTCCAAGGCACTGACCAGTGCAAAAAAGCGGGCGTGATACTGCCGTACACTCGCCCTCCCCTGTTTCAGTCCATGTATCTCTCTTCGAGCAAGATCCACGTCTATGGTAGATAAAAAGCACGCATCCATCGCTTTGATGAAGGCATCTGCACTCCGAAGCGCCGGATCTTTATCCCTCCACAAATTGCGCAGCCACGCTTTGGCATCCCCATGCAAATGGGATAGTATAAACCCCACCTTCTCTTCCTCATCTCTAAAGTCTTTTGCCAGCAGTTGCAGTGCGCACATTAAGTCTGCTCGAAAATTGGGGTACTGTTGTAAATTCCCATCGAAGTGAGACACAAGACCGCCTGCTCTCCGTGCCAACCCAACTCCCTCCGGTCTGGGTCCCGGTTGCCCGTGCTTAACAAACGCTTCAAACCTGGCGTGGAGATCTCTGTAGGCGGCCGCAGCATCCTCTTCCCTTTTCTTGGAAGCCAGTACCTCTGCGTTCAACTGGGTCACTGCCTGCTGCAGCGCTGAAATTTTCTGTTCTTCCGTCATCCCTGCTGACTTTTGTGAGCTTGCTCCCAGACACCAATCTCCTCCCCTCGCTGCTTCTGCCCCCGCTGCGAGGTTTCAGGTGTCCGAAGCTTAGAGAGACGGGTCTTACTGTCAGGGCTGCTACCCAGTCCCAGCTCACATAGGACCACGCTAGCCAGTGTTCACGTTATAAGAGTCTTTATTGGTTTACAGGTTCCATTTCTGAACTGCAATGTGCAGCCCTACGTCTTCTACGTTAGACCGGCGAAGACCCGTCTGAGTCTCCGCCTCTTGCACACCAGCTTAATACCCTAGCCTTGCTCCACCTCCTGCGTCTTTCCTTCCGTCTCTGGGTCCTTCTGCCCCCCGGGGTCTCCTCCTTCCTACTCTCTTCTGACGCTGACCCCCCTGACCCTTCCGCCTCTTTGCGGCGGGCTTTGGGACCTGGCTCACTCTCCGGGCTGCTTACTGCGCCAGCTTCCGCTGCATTTGAACTTGGCGCGCGCACCCAACCCTCTACCTTCCTCTTGACCGTTTCCTCGCTCCCTGATGTGGGCGTGACTACTCCTGACTCATGCTCTCCCTCCTGCTGAAAGCCTCCGGAACCTGATGCCTGGTCCCCTTTCTCCCCGCTGCTCCCAGCTGGGCACGTTGGTCCCGATTTCCAGCTGCTGCTCTCTGATTCCTCTCTGGCCCCTTCTTCCTGGGGTGTCCCCCTTCTTTCCCCCCTTGCTCTGACCGCTGGCGCTCCCTTCTGGGAATCCTCGGACTCACTGGACAGGCTCGGGGATCTCGGGTCGTCATCCCCACTCATCCTTCCTTCGTATTCCTCCCCCTCACTCTCTGTTTCCTCCCTACCTGCGTCTCTGCTCCTGAACCCCTGACAGCGTATATGGAGAATCTAGCATAAACAGCTTCAGAAACTTGGTGTGTAAATTAACCAGATTGAGGATGAATTCAAAAGAGGAATTCACAGAGCACATCAACAAGTTTACTGAGATTATTCAAAGAATTGATCTGACTCCCAAAGCTTTTGATGAGGATACAAAGATAGCATTTTTGTTATCATCACTTGGACCACGTTTTAGTGCATTTGTAAGTTTGATGGCTCATAGACAAGGTCTGACTTTTAAAGACTTAATTGGTTATTTAAAAGAAGAATGCAGAGATAGAGCTGAATCTCCAGTGAGAAATGCTAGAAGCAAGGACAGCGGTTATGCATCTAGGCAATGTACAAAGTCCAAAGAGATGCCTAAGAAAGTGATTTGCTTCAATTGTAACAAAGAAGGACACATTGCAAAGAACTGCAGAGCTCCTAAAGCGAAGAAACCCCACCCCTTTCAGCCAAAAGGGGAAAAGAAGGGGAAATGTGAATGCACATGGTTACTGCAAGAAAGGAACTTAGCTGTCCAGAATCGTGAAAATAAACGTAACAAATGGATTTTAGATTCAGGTGCCAGTTCGCATTTTTCATATAAAAAGGACTATTTTAATGTGATTAATGAAATAAATGATGAAGAAGGATCTGAAATTGAGATTGCAGATGGCAACATTGTTAAAGCAAAAGGTGCAGGTTCCATGAGCCTGAAATGCAATATAAACAATGAATGCATTGAGAACACAATCTCTAGAGTTTTGTACGTTCCAGAGCTGAGCTGCAATCTAATCAGCGTGTCCACTTTGGACAAGAAAGGTTTCCAGGTCACATTTGGAAATGGAGAATGTAAAGTGACTAGAAATGGCAAAGTGTTTGCTCAAGCAAAGCTAATAAATGGTGTATATGAGCTTGATCTTTCAGAGAACCAGTCTGCAAAAGTGGCACATTCCAGCCAGAAGGATGAAGCAGATCTGGACCTGTGGCACAGAAGGCTTGGACACAGGGACGCCAGCGTCATTCTGGATCTACAGAAAAGAGATCTTGTAAGAGGTTTGCAGGTAAAGCAGAGCAACAAAGCTCCAGCAAAGTGCATAAGCTGTATTACTGAGAAGGCTGTAAAACCTTCATTTCCACGTTGTGCAGAACAAAGAAGCAACAAAGTGCTTGACATAGTGCACACTGACATATGTGGACCCATGAATGTTCCCTCACTGGGAAAGAATAGATATATTTTAATATTTCTGGATGACTTTTCAAGATTTTGTGTTGTATATTTCCTCAAAGAGAAGAGTGAGACAGTGGACAAGCTCCAGGAATACATTGCCATGGTCAAGAACAAATTCCAGAGAGCTCCAGCTGTGTTAATGAGCGACAATGGAGGTGAGTACTGCTCAAATGAAATGCAGGCTCTCCTGGCCAAGGAAGGAATTGCACATGTAACCACAATTCCTTACACACCACAGCAGAATGCCATAGCTGAGAGAAAGTTTAGGTCCATTATGGACATGACAAGGTGCATGCTAAAGGATGCACGTTTGCCACACAAGCTGTGGGCCGAAGGAGTGTACACGTCGGTCTATTTGCAGAATAGACTGCCAACTAAAGGTGCAGAGCGCACACCGTTTGAACTTTGGCATGGGAAAGCTCCCAATCTGTCGCACATACGTGTGTTTGGAAGTCCGTGTTACTTCCACGTGCCCAAGGAACACAGACACAAGCTTGACTCCAGGGCAAAAGCAGGTATCCTTGTGGGATATGCTTCTGGAGGCAAAGGATACAGAATTATGGATTTACAAACTGGTAAGACAAATGCATACCATGCGGTTTATTTTGATGAATATGGGAAAGTAGACACTAAGAACACTGTTGTGGATTCTTCAGATGAGTCGGAAAGGACTCAAGAGTTTGTATATTTCCCTTTTGAGACCCCACAAAGTAATTATCTGCCTTCGAGTATTACAGCGCCCCCTACAGCCGACGCACCAGAAGACGCACAGGACCAGAACCCTGGCGGCACCAGAGACGAAGATGAGGACTCAGATGGGGACATGCCTGCATTGGAGGAGGATGAGGAAGCTGATGCGGTCGCAGAACCAGAGGTCAGGATCTCATCCAGAACCAACAAAGGTGTCCCACCATTACGGTTGTCCTACTTTGCAGGGTCGGCGTTTCCACAGGAACCTTCCACTTGGGAAGAGATACAGGAGATGCCAGCTGCAGAAGCCAGTCTCTGGAGGAAGGCCGCACAGGAGGAGATGGATGCACTGCATCAGAACAAGACCTGGACACTCACTGAGCTGCCTCCCGGTAAGAAGGCCATTGGCAGTAAATGGGTTTTCAAGGTTAAGAAGGGGTCAGAAGGAGAAGTGCAGCGCTACAAAGCTAGACTTGTGGCACAGGGATTTTCACAGCATTTTGGTGAAGACTATGATGAAGTTTTTGCACCAACTGTGAGGTACAGCAGCGTAAGAATGCTTTTAAGCATTGCAGCCTCCAAGAAAATGAGGGTGAAACACATAGACATTGCTACCGCTTTTCTACATGGGCAGATTTCAGAAGAAATTTACATGAAGCAGCCCAAGGGTTTTGTAAAACCACATGAGGCACATCTAGTGTGCAAGCTGCAGAAAGGGCTTTATGGACTCAAACAGGCTGCCAGAGCCTGGAACCAGAAGTTGCATAAAATGTTGACGCAACTTGGGTACAAGCAAGGCGACGCTGACAAGTGCTTGTACAGTAAGTCAAATAATGGACAATTCTCATATATCCTAGCATTTGTTGATGACCTGATTATTGCCACAGCAAGTGAGAAAGACTATACACAGATAGTAAAACACCTTAGCAAGGAGGTGGAGGTCAAGGAGCTAGGAGATGTCCAGTACTACCTTGGGATCCAGGTGGAAAGAGAAGAGGACGGCTCATTTCTTCTCAGCCAAAGACAGAAGATCCACGAGCTAATTGAGCACATGCAGATGCAAGACGCACATCCAGTTGCTACACCGATGGCTACTGACTTCCTGAAGAATCAGCAGGATTCGAAGCAGTTGCCAGACAACAATGACTACAGGTCGGCGATTGGTAAACTTTTGTATTTAGTTACCACATGTAGACCTGACTTAGCTAATGCTGTGGGGATTCTTAGCAGAAAAGTGAATTCTCCCACTGAGCGTGATTGGGCAGGTGTAAAGAGGGTGGTGCGATATTTGAAAGGTACCATGAATTGTAAATTAAGGTTACCAGCCGTCAGAGACCCTAAGTTGGTTGGGTATACTGATGCGGATTGGGCTGGGGATAATGCTGATTATAAATCAACAAGTGGTCATGTTTTCATGTTTGGGAATGGACCTGTTTCATGGGGCAGTTATAAACAGAGCTGTGTAGCATTATCTTCCACAGAATCAGAATACGTTGCAGCAACAGAAGCCTGCAGAGAGATCGCCTGGCTTGATCAACTCATAAAGGACTTTGGGTTGGTGAGAAAAGGGCCTGTCAGCTTGCTAGAGGACAATCAAAGTTGCCTGAAGCTGACACAGAGTGAGAAGTTCCTGGCCAGAACAAAACACATTGGGGTTAAATACCACTACATACGCCAGATGATCCAGGATGGACTTGTGGAGCTATCCTACTGCAGCACCCAAGAGATGACTGCTGACATCCTGACGAAACCCCTACCAAGAGAGAGTTTCCAGAATCTACGTGTCAAGCTGGGACTCTGGGTGGTTGAATAAAGTTGTTTATGTTTTGTATATGTTGTATTGCCTGAGAAGGGGTATGTGGGATGTAAACACAGGAGCAGTCAATGACAACATTCCTAGAGTGTACATGTTAGAACATGGGGAGGGATGTCTGTCCAACAAGCAGGTAAACTTCCTGGGGATGGACTTCCTCCACATGTGACCAGAGGTGGGTGTGGTCTCACCTGTGCAGGTAATGACAAAAGCACAGGGCAGGCAGCCATCTCTCTCTCTCTGCCATCACCTTTCGAAGAAGCAGGATGCCCTCTTGGCTCTCAGCCAAGAGAGGAGAGGGCTATCTTCCTATAAGATAGATTCTAAGTGTATTTTACCTTTTTAAGCCTGTCTGCCGTCTGGGATCATATTGTGAACAGAACGTGAGTAAACTCTTTTATACTTTTATAAAGACTGTGTTGTGTCTTGTATTTTAAGAGGGAACAAAGGGGAAATTACCAGAGTAATTATTATAGAGGTTCTAGCGAACCTGTGCACACGTTGCCGTTGCGAACTTAAAGGGGAATGTCTATAAACTCTGCTGATATTTTGGGAACTTGTTAGCACAAGTTGGATTAGGATATAATCAGTCAATATATCCTCTCCTGCACCCCAGAACATTCCCACATCCTGCATCCCTGAACAGTCCCACAGGAAATGCAGGACAAAGGACCCTAGAGAGATTGGTGCTCATCACCCTGGCTAAGCAGATGACAAGGGTTTCCCCTACCTGGAGATGCCCAGATGGAGCCTGGGACCAAGGTGCTCATTGACAGAGCCCCATCCCCCTGTTCCCATGTCATGATTATGGACCATCTCTTAGCTGTCAGTTCAGAGGCAACAGGCATCCCTCCTCAAGCAAAACTGCACTTGAGCAATGTAAGTAAATCCCCTTTTTCATTCATCTTACTAAAAATGCTTGGTTCATTCTCACAACAGGGGTGAAGAGGTATTTCTGCTTCTCTTGCTCTTTCTCTTTCTTCTTCTTTCTCTCCAGACACATAAAGGCTACCAGATATTTTGATCTATGAGACTCCAAAATCTCCCACAAACCACAGACAGTCAGTCTCTATCCCACTGCACCCCACCCTCCGCCAAATTCAAAACCATCTTACCTTAGACAGGATTACGGCAATCTCGTGGGCATCCACCACAGCACTTCTGAATGCCGGGGCAGGACCAGTCATCTCTACACCGTGCAATGCAGGTTCCCACACCTGGATGCCGGGGGCATCGTCCAGGCTTCTCTGCAAAACAGCAAAGCCCTCAGTGACCCTTGGGCTTCCTTCCAATCTGACAGTTCTAGGGTTCTGTGGCCGAGAGATGCCTTTTGGCCAGAGAGACCCTCCCTGTGCAGCTGCAATGGAGTTCACTTTTGTCTGGAACCCAGTGGATCCCAGAAATCCTCAAGTGGGTTCCAGAAATCCACACTTTGCAATGCAGATTCCCACACATCGATTTGGGATTCCTTCCTGTAGCACCTTAAAGACCAACTAAGTTAGTTCTTGGTATAAGCTTTTGTGTGCATGCACACTTCTTCAGATACGTGTGTGCATGCACACGAAAGCTTATACCAAGAACTAACTTAGTTGGTCTTTAAGGTGCTACAGGGAGGAATTTTTTTATTTTGACTATGGCAGACCAACACGGCTACCTATCTGTAACTTGATTTGGAGGGCATTGTTCAGGCTTCTCTGCAAAAGAGCAAAACCCTCAGTGACTCTTGGGCTCCCTTTCCAACCTGAAAGTTCTAGTTAACTGATGGTCTAGGCAGCAGACAAAGCCTGTCCATCATGTGTTGTGGTGGCCTTCTTCTCCTTGTGCGGCTCCTTGCCTCAACTGCCTCCTGCCTCCAGCCAGAATCCAGGTAAGCACTTCTGAGTATAGAGATTCTGCAATTCTTCATAATGGCCTTGATTCACGAAGGAGAGGAGCTTCCTATCCCACCCCACCCTCCACAGAATAAATGGTCTCACCTCTGACAGGATTGACACAAGCTCGTGGGCAACTCCCGCAGCACTTCTGAGCTCTAGGGCATGACCAGTCATCCTCACATTTCACCACGCAGGGTCCAACCATACCTGGCCGAGCCCCAGGACATTGCCCAGGCTTCTCTGCAACAGAGCAGAATTCCAAGGTTGAGAGATGTCTTTGGCCAGAGAGGCTCTCTCTCTTCATGTGGGATGGGGCTCCTTTGCATCCAGTAGCCAGAGGAGCCCAGGATTCCTAAGGTGGCCTCTGTTCTGCTCAGGGGTCTGAGGTGTCACACAAAACTAGACTTCCCAATGACACCCCACCCCTGCTGTAGGGTGGTCCCTGCACTCTCAGCAGCTCAGGAGCAGAACAAGTCCTGACTTTCGGAGCAGCAGGAAAGAAAATTGCTCCATCTTCCATGTGGTGGCCCTTCAAGTATTGGAAGATAGCTCTCCTACTTACTCGTAGTCGTCTCTTGTCCAGGCTAAGCAGACCCAATAAAAAACAATAAATCATCATCATCATCATCATCAGCAGCAGCAGCAGCATCTGCCTAATTGTGCTGTGTCCTCACACCAGGGGCTCAGCCTCTTACCTGGATCTATGCAGACCATGGAGCACATGCTTGAGCAGCATTTCTTGGGAAAAGGACAATTATAATCTTTAAAACATTGCTTTATGCAAGGTGGCCTCACTACTGCAGGAAAGAAAGGGCAGCTTCCAGGCCTTTTTGCAAGACAGAACAATATTATGGCTCAAAGACATCTTTTCAAAGGAGGGCAACAGTAGTGTAGAGTTAGTTGTGGCTTTTCGCATCCCAGCAACCAAAGATTGCGTATTTCTAGGAGGAGCACAGCCCAGATGAAGAGGCTCCAAGTTTTACCCTCCCTCCCTCCCAGCAGAGGGATGGACATCTGGGCTGAAGCTGGATCAGCCTTTGCTGGGGCTGGCCAAGTTTCCCCACTGTGGCCACTCCTATCCCTTGGTGTTCTTTCCAGCTATGAAGTGGGCATCAGAGATTTCCTTCCTGCATCTGCTTCACCTTTAAGGCCCTATGCGGCCTAGGACCCACGTACCTATGGGGACCGCCTCTCCTGGTCTGCCCCGCGGAGGACCTTAAGGTCCACAAATAAGAACACTTTGGAGGTTCCAAGCCTCAAGGAGGTTAGATTGGTTTCAACCAGGGCCAGGGCCTTTTCAGCACTGGCCCCAATGTGGTGGAATGCTCTGTCCCAAGAGACCAGGGCCCTGCGGGACATCTTTCCAGCCTGTTCCGCCTGGCCTTTGGTTTGGACTCGGTCTGACCCTTAGGTTTCCCTCCCCCTATGGCCTTGATTTATCAGCTACTTTAAAATGAGGCTGCATTTTAAATTGCATTTTAACCTGTATTTTAAATTGGGTTCCCCCCTCTCTTTTCCCCCTATTATGTTTTTACTGTGATTTTACTGGTGTTAGCCACCCTGAGCCTGGCTCTGGCCAGGGAGGGCAGGGTATAAATAAATTTATTATTATTATTATTATTATTATTATTATTATTATTATTATTATTATTATTATTATTATTTCTGCTTCTGAGGGGAAAGGACTTCCTCCAGTTGTTTAGTGGGGAGTTTTCTCAGAGATGAGGGCTACACTTGTCCCTTTGGGTATTTCTCAGGAGCGCTTGAAAGCCTTTGTGCCAGAAGCACAGTGAAGTCCTGGGGAACTGATAAAGCTAAGAATCTTAACAGCTGCTGAATGGCTGGATTCTGACCTCTCAGTTCTTGCAGAGCTCCTTGGTAAAGAGCAGACAAGCTCACAGGTCCCAGCTCTTTCCCATACACCCCACCTCCCTCTAATATAGGGGGCATCCTACAGCAGGTGAGACTGTTGCACCCCAAGACCCCAGTCTGCTTCTGAGGGGAAATGACTTCTTACCTTTTAGTGGAGTTTGGCAAGTGTGGCCACAGTTGTTGCTGCAGCACTTCTTCTTTCCAGGACATGAAAAATCTCCAGAACATTCCTCCACACATATTCCAACGCCTTCTTGTGGGGGGCAGTATCCTGGCTTCACTGGAACAGAACAACCACATGACTGCCTGGCAGTGGAGTGGGGGTCTTTTCATAGAATCATAGAATCATAGAGTTGGAAGAGACCACAAGGGCTATCGAGTCCAACCCCCTGCCAAGCAGGAAACACCATCAGAGCACTCCTGACATATGGTTGTCAAGCCTCTGCTTAAAGACCTCCAAAGGAGGAGACCCCACCACACTCCTTGGCAGCAAATTCCACTGTCGAACAGCTCTTACTGTGAGGAAGTTCTTCCTAATGTTTAGGTGGAATCTTCTTTCTTGTAGTTTGGATCCATTGTTCCGTGTCCGCTTCTCTGGAGCAGCAGAAAACAACCTTTCTCCCTCCTCTATGTGACATCCTTTTCTATATTTGAACATGGCTATCATATCACCCCTTAACCTCCTCTTCTCCAGGCTAAACATGCCCAGCTCTCTTAGCCGTTCCTCATAAGGCATCGTTTCCAGGCCTTTGACCATTTGGGTTGCCCTCTTCTGGACACGTTCCAGTTTGTCAGTGTCCTTCTTGAATTGTGGTGCCCAGAACTGGACACAGTACTCCAGGTGTGGTCTGACCAGAGCAGAATACAGTGGCACTATTACTTCCCTTGATCTAGATGCTATACTCCTATTGATGCGGCACAGAAATGCATTGGCTTTTTTAGCTGCCGCGTCACACAGTTGACTTTTAAGTCAGCCCACTCTGGGCTCCAGGCTCCCTTATAGATTGGAATTGGAAGACATCCCCAAGTCCAAGCCTTGGCAATGTAGGCACCACACCTCAAGAACCTCTTGGAGACATCTGCTTTACTCTTGGGCTGCAGCTTAAGGACTGTGGGTGGGTTTTGGAGAGGCATCTCCATCCCTTCCCCCTCCTCCCCAGCTGTCATTCACAGAATCCTAGAACTGTGGATGTGATGGCCTGGGATTCAGACTCGGAGGCTGAACCTGAGGGATCCCAGCCTGCCCAGGAGTCCCCGCCTCCAGAACCAGCTGAGCCGGGGCTGGGGCCTAAGCCTGAAGGGTCCTCACCTGTGCGGGATTCTCAGGTGCAGGCGGCAGCAGAGTCTGCTCTGGCTCCTGAGGTGATGGAGGACCCATTGCTCCACTCTCAGCCCCGTCAGGGAAAGCTGAGGTTTTCTCTGGGTCCGGTCACCCTCCAGCCTCTCCTGAGCTGCAGAGGCTCAGGGCAGAGAAGCGGAGGGAACTAAGTTCCCGAAGGAGGAGTGCTCACCACCAGGCCAGGAGAGGTGAGTCACCAGAGGATCGGGGCCGCCCTATGCCTTGGGACAGATAAAAGCCGGCCAGCCCCAGTCCCAAGTTGCAGGAGCAACATTGTTGGTTGCTAGTTCATGTCTGAACCCTGTCCTGCTTTCCTGCCTGAGCTCCTGACCTGCCCTGGCTCCCAGTTTGCATGGCTGTTCCTGACTTCACCTGACTCCCTGCCCTGCACTCAGCTTCAGCTACTACGGACTGCCTCCACGTTGCACCTTTGACCACGGACCAGAATTGGACCTTGCCTCTCGGGTAACCCATGGGACCAGCACAGTAGAGTTGGAAGGGACCCCCAAGGGGCATCTAGTCCAACTGCCTCCAATGCAGAAATCAGAACTAACGAATCCCTGAAAGATGTCCTCTGCTAAAAGCCTCCAATTTCAATGATAATTTTTGGAAGAGTTCCCTGCACAATTTAGTGCTAGCCTACAAAAGCAAGCCCAGCTGTGGGATTGTAAAGCCGCTGGTGGAGGAGAAGGCAGAGGCTGGAGAAAGGACTTTGAGTGGAAAGTGTCCTTTCTCCAACTTGGGCACCCCTTGAGGAGCTTGCCAAAGCTGCCACACCAGAAATTGGGTGTGGTGTGGGTAAAAGGTACAGGTAAAGGGCCCCCTGACTATTACGTCCAGTCGTGGCCGACTCTGGGGTTGCAGCACTCATCTCCCTTTATTGGCCGAGGGAGCTGGCATACAGCTTCCGGGTCATGTGGCCAGCAGGACTAAGCCGCTTCTGGCGAACCAGAGCAGCGCATGGAAACGCCGTTTACCTTCCCGCCAGGGCGGTACCTATTTATCTACTTGCACTTTGACGTGCTTTTGAACTGCTAGGTTGGCAGGAGCAGGGACTGAGCAACGGGAGCTCACCCCATCACAGGGATTCGAACCGCCAACCTTCTGATTGGCGAGTCCTAGGCTCTATGGTTTAACCCACAGTGCCACCCGTGTCTCATGGAGGGGGTAGCTGCCTTCTGAATGGGACACAGGTGTTGGAAGCCTCCATCCAACCTTGATGCCTGTTTCCTCTCATTTCAAGAGAGCTCTATGGTTTGTTGCAGCTGATGTCAATCAAAACAAGAGCCATAAAGTGTGGGGGATCCATGGTAGAGCCCCCTTAAACGGTCCCAGACAGATGGTCCTCCATGGGTCAGAAATGCCTGCTCCTCTGGAGGATCTGAACTCTGCACACAGAGCAGCAGCAGCAGAAGAGCAGACGTGTAGAGAGAGCCTTGCTCAGGTAGAAAGGGCTCCATCTTTCAGGCAGGGTCCAAAGGGGGTCACATACCTTGGCCAGAGGCAGAGGACACCACAGCACAGAGAGAGAGGAGCCCCGTGAGGAGGAAGATGAGAGCACCAGGCCTCATGGCTAGGCAGGTCACTGTGCCCTCCAGCCTCCAGCCAGGTGGCTTTTATAATTCCCCAATGCAGCAGGAGCCCCACCCAGACCAGAGAGGAGACAATGAGGAAAGGTGGTGCTGGCAAATATTCCCGCATTGCACAAGAAAGTATGAGGAGAATGTAAAGGTCGTGGTCCCTCAGCAAGCTAAGATCAAAGGGGCCACTTCACATTGCGTTCTCCATTTGCAATCCAATTTCCAAGAAAGTGTCTCAGGGGTCAACGCTCCTTTTACAAAACAAATGTCATTGTGCAGAAGAAGTGGGAAGATGTTGGGAAAATGGGAGAGGGCTTTTGCACGCCCTGGGTATGGCTCCATCTGGGCTCTGGTATTATAAACCAGCGGCTGAGAGGCTGGAGGGCGCTCCATCCTGCCTAACCATGAAGTCTGGTGGCCTCCTCATTTCCCTCCTCCTTGGGCTCTTCACTCTCTGTGCCTTGATTCACTCTGCCAAGATATGTCATCCCTTTTGCACCCTTCCCTTTCCTCCAAGGGCAAGACTATCTGGACAGTTCTAGTTGCCACATGGGCGGTGGTTCTTCTGGACCCTTTCGTGCTCCAATGCCTCTGAGAAGTTCAGGAGAGAGAAGAACAGAGGGTTTCTGTCATGGAGGTCTGGCAAGTGACTTTCCCAATAGTGTTTAAACAATGGCTTTAGCGGTGATTCCTGCATTGCTGGAGGTCGGATTAGATGAGCCTTGGGGTTACCTTCAAGCTCTACTTTTCTATGATGCTATCCTATTGTCAAGGAGTTGTCAGGCGAGCTCAGGTCGTCCACAGGGCGGGAAAGAACGTGAGGCATGAAATGCAATTAGCTTTTATTCACAGAAAGCAACAACACAACCGAGTCACACTGGCTCGACTAAGCTTGAGACGTTGCTGAAAACCTTGCCTTTTAGCCTCTCACACTGGATCCCTTCCATTCCATGGAGGAGGAGAGCCAGTAGCAGAGGCAACCTCTGATTCCTCTCTGTCCAGGTCCTCTTCTTCCATGTCCTCCTGGACTGGTAGCAGCACCACTCTTCCTCATCCAGCCAGTCCCTGACACCTACCACGCAGCTCCGCTGAAGGTCCTATGTTTGCAGTATGCATTTTCCCCTATGGACATGAACATGAGAAGCTCACTTTCCTGCTGAAGCAATCTAGAGGACTCTGTGTTGAGAGTAGGAGCCGCGGCTGCAGCCCAGCACCAGGGCAGAAGGGGTAACATGCAGGGGGAGGAGGACGTCTCTGAAGGACAGGCCTCAGTTGGGGAAAGCCCAGCATCAAGCCAAAGGTGGGGGCCTTGCAGAAAAAAGGAGCCAGCCTCAGCCTTCTCCCCTTCCACCCCTTTCCCCTTGAAATGCCATTCCTCTGCAAAAGGATAAAACATAAAATACTTACAGATATAAAAGACAGAGGCAATTTTGCCCTCCCAGACCTTAAATTATATTATGAATCTGGATGACTGGTATGGATTAGGGACTGGATAAAGTTGGAAAAGCAAGAAACATTAGAATTGGAAGGACATGACAATAGATTTGGATGGCACACATATCTATGGTATGGGAAAGGGAAAGTACACAAAAGTTTCTATAACCACATAATTAGGAAATCATTAATGAGAGTATGGGAGAGATATAAAGATTTACTAGAACAGAAGACTCCTTGGTGGCTTTCACCACATGAAGCTTTACGGCTCAAACCACTTGGAAAGAAAGGAAAGTGGCTCACGTAGACTGACTTGTTAAAGGACCAAGAAGTAAAATGGAAATTAAGAGATTATGAGGAAATAAAAGACCATTTGCAGAGTTGGTTACCGGCAATTACACGAGATATATAAAGAAGACAATAAGAAAGGATTCAGTTATACGACATCTAGATTTCAAAAGGAAGTTGTGGAAGGGAAAGTAAAGTTGCTGAAAGGTGCATATAGTATCCTGCTAGAATGGAAAACAAAAGATGAGGAGGTGAAATCAGTCATGATTAAATGGGCACAAGACATAGGTCATAATATAATCTTTGAAGATTGGGAAAGATTGTGGAAAACTGATTTAAAATTCACAGACTGTTCTTTACTGAAAGAAAACTACATGAAAATGATGTATAGATGGTACATAACACCAGTACAGATAACCCATTCCTCTGGAAAGGGAAAGGGAGAAAACAAGGCTTCTACCACTCTTCCTCATCCAGCTACAGGGTGCCAACTTGAATAAAATATTGGAGGAGCCTAGGTAAGCCCCACCCTGCATAATCAATCACAAGACATGGTGCGCCAACACACCATTTGAATGGCAATCCCCATCAACTGGGTGTGGGGCTGGTCCACTGATATATTTTTTTGGGGGGCGAAGGGACCTTGGCCCCTAGGAGTTGGCTCCTATGCCTCCATCTCACACATTCTGTCCACCCCATGAATGAAGATTCACAGAATTGTGGGATGTGAAACACAAGAGCAGTCAAGTACAACATTCCTAGAGTGAACATGTTTACACATGGGGAGGAATGTTTGTCCAGCCAGCAGCTAAACTTCCTGTTTCCTTCTGGGCTGGGGCAGACTTCCTCTGCATGTGACTAGAGGTGGGCATGGCCTCACCTGTGCAGGTATTGACAAAAGCACAGGGCAGGGCAGCCATCTTTCTCTCTTTGACTACATGCATCGAAGAAGCAACATCTGATTAGCCAAAGATGCTCTCTTGGTTTCCAGCCAAGAGAGGACAAAGGGACTGTCTTCTTATGAGATAGTTTCCAGGTATATGTTACTTTTCTAAGCTAAGTCTGCCTTCTGGGATCCAATTGTGAACAGAATGATATGTGAGTAAACTTTTTTTATATACTTTTGTAGAAGGCTGTGTCGTGTCTTATCTTTTATGAGGGAATAAGGGGGAAATACCAGAACAGTTATTATAGAGGCTTTAGCGAGCCTGAGCAAACGCATCCACTGCAAGTTTAAAAAGGGGAATGTTACTCTGCTAAATTGTGAACTTGTTATCACAAGTTGGAAAGGCTATAATCAGACAATATATCCTCTCCTGCATCCCTGAACATTCCCACAGCACACACCTCCAGCAGGCAGATTTTTTGTGATTGGTGCGGTCGTTGTCATGAAAATATGCCCGCTGATCACGCAACATTCCCACAAGAATCAGAGAACTGCTGAGTGGGAAGGGTCCCCCCAAGGTCATCTAGGCCACTCCCCTACGATGCAGGGATTGCTGCTGAAGAGTCCCTGGCAGGAGGCCATCCAACCCGTTTAAAAGCCTTCCATGAAGGAGACACCACCATCTTCCAAGTGAGTCCATTCCACTGTTCAAGAGCTCTTACTGCCGGAAAGATGTTTTGGTTCTCTGGCTTCTGGAACACGCCAGAGCTGTGCCTCACTATCTTGGGAGGGAGTCAGAGCCTTGGGGTTGTCTTGGGTTGCAGAGAGACCTCAAAGACACTCCATCCTTCCTTCCAGGTATCATCACAACCATTACTTCATTCATTGGTTCCAGCCAATTTTCCTTAGGATTTCTTTAACTATACAAAGACACAGAATTATTTTTGAAATTTTGTAACTCGGTGATGCAAGATTACATACAGGTATAAATTCAAAAATAAATCCAAGGCAGGGAACACAATGAAATGCAAAATGAATTTATTTTTAATAATATTTTTTATTAGTTTTCAATTACAATCCAGTAATAGCCTCATTGTAACAATATCAATTTATAATACAATTATTAATACCAATCGTTCAAATACCTAATTATATAATTTGATGAATTGGTTATTTGCTTTACTTCTGCGTTCCAAAATCTTATTAATTTCCATTACATTGATTTCATAATAATAATCCTATATACAGCAACTGCAATATTAATAACTTCTGTGTTGACACATTAAATGATATATAAACCTACAAGTGAGGAACTCAAACTATATCCTTGTTCTTCCTGTGTGTGGCATATATTCTGTCCATGGTGTTTCTTCCTGTCCTTGTAAGATATTTTGTCTTTCTTTCCCCTGGTTGTTGCTGTTATCCGTCATGCCTTGAGCAGAGCTGATATCCCATTGTGGTTCCAGAAATTTCTCCCTTACTCTGTCCAATGCTTCGTTGTTTTGCAACTCTAACAACAGCTGCAAAAGTCGCTCTGTCCCAATAAATAACCTGTTTCCACCATTTTTCCTCTCAGCCTGAGAGGAAGAGCTGTCTGTCAAACTGCAGATAACTCAATAATGAACCTTATCAGTTTCTTGGCAGTTCACAGATTCCCTTCATCCTTCCTTCCAGCTGAAGACAAACGAGCAATTATACTTCCAATTAAATTAAATTTCAAGTCCTCTTAGCATTTTTCAGTTCACTCCATATACAATAAAGGATGGGGAAGAGTCAGCTCTAAGTTTCCATCGTAAACCTTTTGCAAAACAGAGCTTACCTCTCTTTTTCTTTTTCTTTTTACACACAGAGTTCTGTTTGATGTTCTATCCCATATTTATAATCCCATTTATTCCACCCTCACTCGTACAAATATACTTTGAACTAATATTGAGGAGGGTGGCCGAATCATAAATGTAGAGAAGAAAACTTTTAATATAGAAACTTTAGGCTCCTCCCCCCTTCTTTTGCAACGAATGAGGTCTATCTCAAGTTCAAACCTTAAAGTCTTGACAGTTCGTTTTGTTCCACAGTTTGTGATCTCATCTCTTCTAGCACGTGCCTGTACTTTAGCCCAATTAAGCTCTAATTAACAAGAGAACCTCTGCTTCTTAATGGCGGCGTTGGATGGCTTTCAACAGACAAAGTGCTTTTGCACTCAGTGCCTCTCTGCCCCCCAAATTCCATTCTCTGGGCGGAATTTGGAAGGACTGATGCCCAAACCAGATAAAATGACCACAGTAATTTTAACAATCACTGTTTTTGCAATGTACCGCAGCAAGAAAGAGCATTATTAGGGCTAAAACATAAGCACTGATGCACTTAAGGCTCTGTTTGTACAAAGACAAAATCTCTCCGGCACAATTCCTTATTGTTCCTTTATTCCTTTGTTCCAGATGCTCAGACTGGCAGCTGCCCCAATAACAAATGACTTCCAAGAATCCTGAATGTGCCTATCAGCCAAAGGTGTGCACAGACCCTGGGGGTCTCTGGCGGAGCTAGCTGCTCGGGGGCCGGAGCGTTGGGGGTGGAGTGAGCCACCCATTGCGGACATTTGGCACGCCCCCCAACTCCCAAGCCTCTCCTGAGCTGTCAAAATGAAGGGGGAAGTTTAGTGACCTTACGCTGCTTCCAACCTGCTCTTATCCTATGAGCATTTGTCAGTAGATGTCTTTATTTGCTTACTGGATCTAAAATTAATTTGGGGGGGGGGTGAAATTGGATGAGCAGTAGGAAAAAGGCATCTAGAGCAGTGGTTCCCAACCTTTTTTTTGGCCATGCCCCACCTAAGCATCTCTAAAATCTTGATGCCCCCACCCCCAACATATACCGATAATTCTTATTATTCAAAAACTGAACTCTATTGAAGTGGAGGAAGCCTAAAAGGCCATTAACTTCGTCTAACTCATATTTGAATTGTGCCCCCCCAAAAAAAATTCAAATTACCCCACATTGGGAACCACAGATCCAGAATAATGTTGTGAGGAAGCAATTAGCTGGGACATGAAAAGATATGGAAGGGACTAGCTTTCGCAGATTGCATTGCAAGAAAAACACAATGGGCAACATATTCCATTCTACTCCTCTCCCCCCCCCCCCATTCACCAATACACACAAAGATGGAGTATCCCTTGAGGACTTCCTTCCTAGGCAGCCTTGCACTTGGGCTCAATCTGGGTCCTGTTTGACTCCACTTTCAAAGTGTCCTGCTCACCTTCCTCTCTGTCAGACACTTCTGACTCTTTAATAAGCTTCTCTGTCACTGTTATGGCTGACATCATCATGCTATTGGGCTGCTTGGCTTAATTGGAAAGGGGATGGGGGCTGGAAGATGGAAGGCCATGACAGGATCCCTGGCCAGCCAACTTTGGCTTAAAAACCTCCAGTGAAGGAGAGTCCACCATATTCTGAGAGAGTCTGTTCTATCAGCTCTTACTATCAGAAAGTCCTTCCTAATGTTTAGTTGAAACCCTCTTTCTTTTGATTTCATCCCATTGGTGTGGGTCCTCCCCTCTCCTTTTTCATGACCCAGAAAGAGGGCTTGGGATGGCTGAGTATATGTGACTTGGTGGGGAATCTGACTCTCTGTGAAATGGGTGTCTTCGATCTGGGGTGGCATGAAGAGGACGCCTCGCTACCCTATGGAAATGGGGTCTCAGCCCAGGAACAGGACTCCCAGTCTGAAAGGCCAGGCTCCATGTGGTTAAAAAGGTAAAGGGACCCCTGGCCATTAGGTCCAGTCATGACGACTCTGGGGTTGCGGCGCTCATCTCTCTTTATTGGCCAAGGGAGCCAGCGTACAGCTTCTGGGTCATATGGCCACCATGACTAAGCCACTTCTGGTCAACCAGAGCAGTGCACGGAAACGCCATTTGCCTTCCCACCAGAGTGGTACCTATTTATCTACTTGCACTTTGACGTGCTTTCGAACTGCTAGGTTGGCAGGAGCAGGGACCGAGCAATGGGAGCTCACCCCATCGCGGGGATTCGAACCGCCGACCTTCTGATCGGCAAGCCCTAGGCTCTGTGGTTTAACCCACAGCGCCACCTGCGTCCCTCCATGTGGTTAGGACTCCTCATATTCACACTGCTCCCACCTGAGTCTTCCACCTGAGGGCCCGACAATACTGCCACTTTGGAATCTGTGTGGAACAGGAATCAGTTCTTGGCTGCTGAATAACCAGAGGAAGAGGTCCCAGGAGTTCTGGTCACCCTCCCTGCCCAGAACTGCAGGAGGGTCCTGTGCACACAGCTACTGCTGTCCTGTATCCAGTTGATTTCAGATGAGGAAGGTGGGCACAAAAACAGCAACGCACTCCAGGAGAGAGACCGCAAAGGACCTGGGTCCCAGAGGCAAGACACAGCAAGCCCTGCTTCGTTAGTCAAATATTTGGGAACTAGGGATGGAAGTCAAGAGAGGGGTGTATTCGACTTATAAGATCACGTTACACCCAGCCTGCTTTAAATCAATGGCCTTAGTTCTCCTGCTTCTACCCCCAACGGACAGTGACCCTTCGCCCTTCACCCAGTGCATTTCCCCTCCTAACTCTGCCCCAATGTGAAGCTGCCCTTCCCTGGCTGTATGTGTGCTCCGTTGGGTCTCAGCCAAAGGCTCTTCCTCCCTCCCTCCTGCCAACACCCTTTTGGAAAGATATAAGCAAGCAAGACTCAAGAACAAGACACTCTGGTATGCAGGCACAGGGATCATTTTATTGCAGGCAGGGAAGGAAGCTGGATCGGGCCCATTGGGTCAAGAGGGACCTGGGTTTATAATTGCCTTCACTCCTTGGGTGCTGGGTTCACCTCTCCAAAACTGTAGAAGTTGCAGGGATTTCAGGCTGTGCATCACTGTCATCACTTTGCTGCAGGAATAAAAGAGTGTTCAGGTACCCAGGGAAATGTGGGATGTGAAACACAAGAGCAGTCAAGTACAACATTCCTAGAGTGAACATGTTTACACATGGGGAGGAATGTTTGTCCAGCCAGCAGGTAAACTTCCTGTTTCCTTCTGGGCTGGGACAGACTTCCTCTGCATGTGACTAGAGGGGGGCGTGGCCTCACCTGTGCAGGTAGTACAGGGCAGGGCTGTCATCTCTCTCTTTTTGGCTACATGCATTGACGAAGCAACATCTGATTAGCCAAAGATGCTCTCTTCCAGCCAAGAGAGGACAAAGGGACTGTCTTCTTATTAGATAGTTTCCAGGTGTATGTTACTTTTCTAAGGTAAGTCTGCCTTCTGAGATCCGATTGTGAACAGAATGATGTGTGAGTAAACCTTTTTATACTTTTATAGAAGACTGTGTCTTATCTTTTATGGGGAATAAGGGGGAAATAGTTATTATAGAGGCTTTAGCAAGCCTTAGCAACGCATCCACTGTGAGTTTAAAAAGGGGAATGTTACTCTGCAAAATTGTGAACTTGTTAAGACAAGTTGGAAAGGCTATAATCAGACAATATATCCTCTCCTGCATCCCTGAACATTCCCACAGCACACACTTCCAGCAAGCAGATTTTTTGTGATTGGTGCGGTCGTTGTCATGAAAATATGCCCGCTGATCACGCAACATTCCCACAAGAATCAGAGAACTGCTGAGTGGGAAGGCCCCCCCCCCAGGTCATCTAGGCCACTCTTTGCAATGCAGATTCCCACACCTCGATTCGGGGGGCATTGTTCAGGCTTCCCTGCAAAAGAGCAAAGCCCTCAGTGACTCTTAGGCTCCCTTTCCAACCTGAAAGTTCTAGTTAACTGATGGTCTGGGCAGCAGACAAAGCCTGTCCATCATGTGTTGTGGTGGCCTTCTCCTCCTTGTGGGGCTCCTTGCCTCAACTGCCTCCTGCCTCCAGCCAGAATCCAGGTAGGCACTTCTGAGTATAGAGATTCTGCAATTCTTCATAATGGCCTTGATTCACGAAGGAGAGGAGCTTCCTATCCCACCCCACCCTCCACAGAATAAATGGTCTCACCTCTGACAGGATTGACACAAGCTCGTGGGCAACTCCCGCAGCACTTCTGAGCTCTAGGGCATGACCAGTCATCCTCACATTTCACCACGCAGGGTCCGGCCATACCTGGCTGAGCCCCAGGACATTGCCCAGGCTTCTCTGCAACAGAGCAGAATTCCAAGGTTGAGAGATGTCTTTGGCCAGAGAGGCTCTCTCTCTTCATGTGGGATGGGGCTTCTTTGCATCCAGTAGCCAGAGGAGCCCAGGATTCCTAAGGTGGCCTCTGTTCTGCTCAGGGGTCTGAGGTGTCACACAAAACTAGACTTCCCAATGACACCCCACCCCTGCCATAGGGTGGTCCCTGCACTCTCAGCAGCTCAGGAGCAGAACAAGTCCTGCCTTTTGGAGCAGCAGGAAAGAAAATTGCTCCATCTTCCATGTGGTGGCCCTTCAAGTATTGGAAGATAGCTCTCCTACTTACTCTTAGTCGTCTCTTGTCCAGGCTAAGCAGACCCAATAAAAAACAATAAATCAGCAGCAGCAGCAGCAGCATCTGCCTAATTTTTCTGT